>NW_020455799.1:3234549-3236821 GCF_003342845.1 Nothoprocta perdicaria
GGGCATCTTCAGCCTCCAAGTGCTGCAGCCCCACGTTGCTGCAACCTGCGTTTGTTCCAACGGAGACAACCTTGCTGATGAGTCAAGAAGCTACTTAGAGCGCTGCATGTRTGACTGCTGGGACTAATACCAAGATGATTAGGGAAATCAATTGCAGCTTCCTGGGGAAGGGATCAAAACTGCCTCCTGTCACCAGGGATTAAAGACAGATCCCAACCAAAAAGCGCAGCTGCACACGTGACCCTTTCGGCCTCCACCAGCTACCAAGGCAAACGAACTGAAGGCTCCCTTCCCAAACACCAGCACAAGGCAGCAGTTTCTCTCCCCGCCCCGGTACCACCACCCATCTTTTGCAGGGTGCAGCACAGGCACCAGCAGGAGTCTGTTAAAAAGCTGTTCCTTGATTTACACGACTCTCCCCTCATATTTCTTCTCTGGGTCAGAATGACTACTGCAACTTCAGCAACTCAGCGCCACATTGCAGGAAACAAACGTGCTCTTACCATTCACCCCGCTACTGAGCTCTGCTGTCTTTAACAGGCACCAGGCAGCCTTCAAACTTGAGCAGGGCTCAGGCTCGGCCAGCAAAACCTAACCAGTCAGAGGAGAAACTTTTGCCCTCAAAGCAGCTAATCATTCTGCAGTGGGAGCTTCCTGCATTCCAGTGGTGGAAGAGCCACAACGTAATTCCTCTCCGTCAGCTTGTGCTGATGAAGAATTAGTCATTCAACTTTTGGAGAATCTGCAAAGCCAGGCAGCAGCTTAATCAAGCAGACTTCACAACGTTATTCCAAAGGTAACTTTGTGTTTCAACGCCGAAGGCGCCGACATGGGCGCTGCTCTTGGCCCTCTGTCCCGGCACCACCGCACTCGGTCACAGCCACGTCTCTCCCCAGAGGCTCTGTCGGTCCCCACGGACATGAAAAGCCACGTGCTCGGGAGCCGCAAAGCAGGGGAGCAAGCCAAGCACACCGCGCTCTTGCGGCGCTGAGCCGAYCCGTGCCCAAGCGAGCGCAGGCTGCCAGTGCTGCCGGGACAAGAGGTCCTGCCCTCTCCTCCCCCTCCAGTTTGTGCGAGTACGAGAACAACCACATCAGGGAGCTGGGAGCAAACGCTGCGGAAAATGGTTATTCTTCAGCTGGATCAGTTCCCTCGCCCAAACAAAGGCTGCTTCCCATACACGCAAAGAGGCAGGAGCAGAGACAGCAGAGATGCCTCTTCTGCATCGACACTGAGCTAAAGACACTGCAGAACAGACAAAAATCCTTCTTTGCTTGCACTGCATCTGCAAAGTGCCTTCACTATACGACCCTGCACTGCCAGCTCTCTGCACACACAATATATCCTTCCTAACCCAAGGAAGGAAGGAGAGAAAAARAAAAGAAAAAARAGCCATATATTGCAATGACATCCTGAAACGCGAACACACCACCCAGACCATCTCACCCCAGGGAGAAAGGGATGCTACGATCCTGCTCCGACTTCAGATTGACGCTGCGGTGCCGGGGGAGCGGGTCAAGCCCCAAGTCTGCCCAGGCAGACAGGGCAAACACGCTGCTGCTGCTGCTGCCATCAGCATGCCGCAGCCGGCACACGCACCAGGCGGAGCGGCGGAAAAGCCTTGGAACAACCGCACGCAAAAGTATCTTATTTGGGTGAAATAAAAAAATAAATAATAAAAACAAGGAAACAATTGTTTGGCAGCTTGAACAGAGTAACATGTTTGATCAGAATAAAAATGTATGAAACAAAAGGGCTTCTTTGAACATACTGAAAACGAGTAGAGCCCCATAAGTTGTTTCAGAGGCGAGGTGGCGTTTTCGGAACCGCTGGAGCTGCACGGAGCTGAGCTAGGTGCTTTGAAYGGAGCACAGCAGGGATACCTGCCGACTATATTCTATTGTTATTTTTTTCTCCCCGCTTTCTCCTCGCCCCCATGGATAAACAGGAGAAAGGACAAGAGCCCCTTCTCCTCCTCCTCGTGCCCCGCACCCCGTCCCCGCTGCCGGGGCGCCCCCCGCACCCACAGCCGCCCCGTTCCGGGCGCGCCACTCGCGGCGCCCCACGCGCACTCACCCTGGCGAGGCGCGCGGCGCTGCGGATGGCCGCGGCCACGGCGCTGCCGTCGGGGTGCACGCGCTCCACGTGGCCCCACATGCGCTCCCACGTCTGCCCGTCCAGGGGGAAGCCGCTCTTGTTGACGAGGAAGAGCACCCCGCCGTCGCGCTCCTCCTCCTCCGAGGCGCCGCCGGAGCCGCCGCCCGCCGCCCGC
>NW_020455799.1:3236980-3257459 GCF_003342845.1 Nothoprocta perdicaria
GCGCACGGGGCGGCGCGGACAGCGGCCTCACCCGCACGGCCGCCCGTTACCGGCACCGCTCAGCATCGGCCCCGCCGCGCTCGGGGAACGGCCCCGCCGCGGCCGCCGAGCGGCGCCCGCTCCTCTCTGTTCTGTTCCGTTCTGCTCCGCCCGTCCCGTCGGGTCTCAGCTCGCCTCGGCGCCGCCCACCCCGCACCTGGCCGCGCCGCCGCCCTACGCGCGCCGCCGCCAACCACAGCGCTCCATGCGGCCGCGACGCGCCTCATTGGCCGCCGCAACAAAGAGGGGCGGGGCCAGCACGGCGCCCCGCCCGCGCCCCTCCCGCCGCCGCGGCGCCCCCTGGCGGGCGGGCGGCAGCGCCGCCCCCTCCCGTCCCGCCCCGTCCSCGYTCCCAGCACGCGGGTCCCGATGCGCGTTCCCGTCCCACGGGCACCGCTGCGGGCCTCGGAATGAAGCTCTGACCAAGGGCGACCTCGAGAACCCCCCAGGCGGGTCCAAGTCTCACACTTTCAGGTCTGCGTTTCTCTGTAGGCTCTAGAGCAGCTGAACGGAACCCACGAGGGTCGAGCGAGACCATCGCTGCTTGCAAAGACAGCGGCCACGCTGAGCTCGCGGGCTCCGCGGGTGCTTCCAGACTCTGCAGTGATGGTCACAAGCTGCACACCCGCAAGCAAGGGCAGCTCAGCAAGTTGGCGGCCCCTTCTGGTGGTGACCTGGGGCTTGGGGACGTCCTGTCATAGGGATGGGAGGCTGGGACCTCCCCTCGGACCTCAGCCTCCCTCTGCCTGCCTGGTTGGCACAGACAGCTCAGGTCTCCCGCTCTGCTCCGTGGTCTTTCCCAGCAGGGTGTTCCCTGCTGCGCGGGGAGCAGCGGGTGCTGCTGCTGCCCCAGGCTGTGCACTGACACCCTGTGCGTGCCCTGCCATCCCCTGCTCCCTGCCCTGCTGCTGCGCGGGATCTACAGCCACCCATCTGTAACTTGCACCGTAAATACATCTCCAGCACCCTCGTCAGCTTCACGGGGATCTGGGAGTTGTGAGTGCCCGTTGAGCTGCTGCTCACCACGCACGGTGCCGTGGTGGGCCCTACCGGCCACCTTGGCATGGCCTCCCCGCGGCGAGGGACACCTGAACCTCGCTGCATTCAACACTGCAAGGGGCCAGAGAGGGGCTCTTTGGACACCTAACGTAAACCAGCTGCTCCCGCTTGCACAGCCGCCTCGGTGCTCAGCTCCAGCCTGGAAGATTTTGTTCTGGRGAGGTGTCCACGTTGGATGCAGGGCCTCGGTTTGTGCTTGGTATGTGACGCAGGGGAGAGAACGACGGGTCGGCGAGGGATTAGCACTGCTGCGAAGCCTTCACCCTTTCACCAACACCACAACGTTAGGGCCAATGTGTTGGGGTGCAGGCCGGGAGGGGTCCCTCGCCCCCGTGCCTCTCAACCGCTCTGGAAGCGYCGTGAGCAGAGTTACGCTGCACGCTTTGCATCCCGGAGCCTTCTACATTCACAGTATGAGAAGGATGGGTAGATAAGGGGTATGGTGAGATCGGGACTCCCTTGGCCTTAGGTCAAGCGCTTCCCTTGGACAAGGGCAGGCGYGTGGCGGGCTGCGACAGCCCAGCACGCACAGCACGATTTATCTGGAAATCCACTCACTTTTGCACGGAGACACCTTTATAAAGCTAGCTTGGAATAGTGCTGTTAATGTGGGCTTATTCCTATGCAGAGCTTGTTGCTGCCACAGCTGTTTTCTGGGTCAAAGGAACTAATTTCATCATAAAAATCATGTAAGAGGGTTTTAACCTTCATTATTTTCAATTGCAGGCTAATTTAAATGTGGTGTTCAAAAGGCTGTGCAGCAGAATYACAGGGGAACCAGTGGAGGGAAAAGTAATGCCTCCTAATTGTGCCGTGGTGGGGAGGCGATATGAGCACCAGCAGTTTTTTCCAAGAGAATTTCTCTTCCAAAGGTGCCATCCCAGCACCTCTGCAGAGCTGCCTTTCCCAACCCATCGCTCAGTGTGCACAGGTAGAAATTCAGCCCTGCTGCGTAGCAAACCCTCTCTGCCCTGCAATATTTCACGTGCATGAGACAGTTCATTCATTCATCCACTTGGGATTCGGGGGTAACCGCTTCCTGGCGACTGGCGGTTCCCATCTTGCCGCCGAGGTGCAGGGAGCAGGGATGAGCAGAAGAGGGCTCCAACCGCCCGCAGACACCCGCTGCCGAGGAGCATTTAGAAATCTCAGTTCGTCCAGGAAAGCTGCAACAGCCTCAAAATGCCTAATCCTAATAAGGTGCCTCAGCTTTGCAAAAGGGAAGAGGGAAACCCAGGTCTAGAATGATGCATTTCTCGTATGCAACCATTAGCCTGCTGCCTGGAAAGGCCACGGTGACCTTGCTTGGCCCCTAAAAAAGAAATAATAATAAAAAAGAAAACGTGGGGCTTTTTCCTGGATTGGAAGTAATGCTGGAACTGGATTTGGTCAGTAATCAAAGGAAAGGTTAAGCTGTGATAAGGATGTAACCATGGCAATATGTTAATGGATGGTGCAGGTCTAACAAGTAGGAACGATAACCTCATGTGTAATCAGCGCCATCATAAAAGCCTGGGAAATAAAGACACGGAGTAGTTTCTAAAAAAGGAAAGCTGTAAAAGGAACACTTAAGGGTGAGCTTCCTCAGAGCCTCCCCCTAGGTAACCTTCTGGAAACTCTCTCTCACCGTTTATTTCCTACCTAAATGACCACTGTCAGCTGAGCTCCGCACGCGGCCTCCTTGGCCTGATCCCTCCCGACAGCAGCACTGCGGCCCTTCCGGAGCTGTGTTTGTCATCCCAGCTTTCCCTATCGGCAGGGAAGCACGAGCCTTCTGCGCCGGGGCTGCCTAGGAGCTGACGCGGCTCCTTCGGCTGCGGGCGGCCCAAGGCCCTCTAGGAACAGCAGTTAGGAAACACTCGGAGCAAGTGTCGGCCTTGTTGACAGAGCTCTTCGGATGCGTTGCCCCTCAAGGCTGCACTTGAAAGCACAAAGCACTGATGTTGAGCAATGGCAGGAAGTCTGGAAGCCGCAACACCCCACACTTCGGCACTTCGGACACTCTGCAGAGGCATCCAGGCCTCGCCACCCTCAACGCCGCGCAGAACAAGCTATCACAGCACTGATCCCTCAAGCCAACCTGCACCTAAAGCACCACTTCAGGCCTCCCTGAAGGTCACTGAGCTGCATGTCAGGATTCCCCTTCTCCAGTGAGGAGAGAGCAGTCGAAACGCTGCAGAGGTGGCCCCAGCTGGGGGTGAAGTTCAACAGCTGTGCTCTKAACACAAAGCCTACTGCAGTTTAATAGCTTGAAGCTCTCCAAGGAAGCTCCCAAGGCAGTCAAAACCATACTCACAAACTGAGAGGGACTTACTGTAACTAGTAACTGTGCAACGAGTCACATCCAGCAGCCCTGAGGGAATTCCTGTTGCTCTCCAGGAGCGTGGGATATCCCCACTTAAGTTCTGCGGAGCCAGTGAATCAGCCAAAGGTGGCTGCTTCACCCTCGCCCCAGCAGCCCACGCTGAGCACAGGATGTGGCCTGCGGGCTCCTTCAGAGGCAGGTGCTGAATGATTCAGAGGAAATCAGGTTACATTCCAAGGAATTAATGGAGAAAGTCAATACACGCAGGCTTAGACAGGCTGCTGTTATAGTTTAGATGTCTTTTTCCCTAGGCATTAGTTGCACAATTTAATTTGTGATGTATTAAGTAACTCTGCATGCATCTGTCTGTGGCCCCTAGTCCCCCCCATTCAGGGGAAAAAATACAAGGGGGGGAAAAAAAAAAAAAAGAGAAGTTTCTGGTTCTGGAAGGTTGCAGACTTCCAAAGTCTTGAATATTTCCATAGGACATTTCTCAGCAACTTTCACAATGCTTTAAGAGCGGGGTTAGAGCTCGTGGCAGATACTGCCCTCCTCAGCCTGCGCTCAGACCCTCGATTATGGTGCTCATGAAGGACCAGGCCTTAGTGACCCCTCACGTTGCTCCTGGGAGCAGAACATGAGGCTGACATTCAATTTTGCTCCTGGAAGCCACTAGAAGAAACAATTTTCAGAACCATCTTCTACGGCAAAAGTCTTTTAAGGAACGCATAGATTTAAAACTATCAGCCCAAGATCCCATTCTTTCAATGTTTGATCTACTTCCTTAGAAAGGCATTTCCTTCCAGCTGCTAAGTCCAATTATACCAATAACATTTTACTTAACTGAGTCTCATCTGAGACTTTTTTATGTAACACTTGCAGCTAGAATACTGAGAGAGTGAAAACAGTTAAGAAATTACTACTTAGGTAATAAAACAGACATCAAAGTCACTTTGCATGCAAAGAGAGGGCTTCTAATTATACTTTTCCACTTTAAAATGACTCGCTAGGATGCACATTCACTGCCTCTTCCATGAAGCTGATAAGCTCTGACCAGTCCACCCACAACAGCAGTTCTGCGCTCATAYGAGGTATCTTTAGGCAGATATTTTTTAACTGATTTCATGATTGATATTCTTCAATCCACCAAGACCCTATAGCTTTTGCAGATGGTTTCCAGCACTTCTACAGCTTACACCACATGCCTGCAGTTTGAACAATGCCCCTTAGATATTCTATAGCTATTTATAGTATTTTTTAATAGCCGAAGCATCATAATAAGTAAATCTAGTTTAACCAAAAAAAAAAAAAAAAAATTCAGATTTCACCAAACAATTGCCCCAAGCAGAGCACATTGTCAACGTACTCTGCATAGCCTGGACCAGACACCAAACTGCTGCTGCCTGCCCTCTGTGTGAGCAGCTCCCTCGCGTGCCTCCAGCTCCCGTACAAGGATCCAGGCCATCCCGGTGCGCTGCATTTCCAGAAGTCGGGCAGGTCACCTCCAGGCAGCATGGAGCACCTGGGCATCACTGCCTTAGAAGTCAGATTTTGGCTACAGCTGTTATTGAATGAGCACTGAAGAGCCTCCCCAGGTAGCAGCTGTGCCTGCACGCTGCCTGCACTTGGCTTTCCTGTATTGCCACGTGGCTACTGAAGGACACTCGAAGCCAGGGTGTTGCTGTTTTGTCTCCTGAAAGACATTTAACTGAAGGTTTAAATACCCATTTTGAGCATGGGCAGGTAAGGTTGGCTCACTGTGCTTAAGCACAGGGAATCCAAGGGGTTTCTGAGAAACTTTTTCAGCAGGAAAGCACCTGGACTACAAAACACCCATGTATTTAATCTACGAGCAAATGGAAACATTTTCCAGAAGGAATAACATTGATGGTTTCAGTTACATAGGGCTTTTTTCTGTGGAAAAAAAGGAATTCTCCCTCCAGAACAGCTTTAATGCATCATAGCCAGCACAGCTTCATATCTTCCACCTACCTCATGAGATTTCTTACGTTTTCCTTCAAGAGAACCAGATTGTCTGCCAAGGAATGACTTCAATGCAGCAGTAATTTGCTGTGGTTGCTCCTTTCCAGCTGTGGGAGGGCTTAAATTACACCACCCAAAGGGGACAGAAACACCCCCTGGAGCTGTGGCGGTAAACAGAGCCCATGTGGGACTCCAACCCTGTGCCCTGCCAGCTCTGGCCGGACGCTAGTGCCGCTCTCCCACCGGGAATGGGGGGCTGCTGGTTCCCGTGCTCTGCAACACCTGCAGCATGGAGAGCCTCTGACATGGGGACAGCTCTGAGCCAACCGCCACTCTGTGCAGAGGGAAGGCAAACTCCTTTCTTTGAGGYGGGTTTCCTGATCCTGCTCCCAGCTCACACCCCGGGATCAAGGGAAAATACCCACGTCCTACTGTGCTCCCACTGGAGGCTGCTCCAGTTTTACAAACAAATCTGGGCTCCAACTGAAAGTTTTGCAATGCCTCCCTTGCATTCTACCTGAGAAGTTGCTCCATCTCCTCTTTGCGGCTAATCTCCATGAGCTGGGTGCTTTAGTAAAACAATATTTGCACTACCCTTAAAGGACTGGCTTTCTCTGGACTGCTCTGCTTCAGGGATCACYTTCTCTTCTTCCTAGACCTTTCCAAAGCAAAGAAAGAAAAGCACAAGGTGAGGGTGGAAAAGCTCAACCACCAAAGCTAATACTCGAATAGCACACACTGGCAGTATGCTAGTGCAAAATACATTTACCACATTTTAATGCAGTACACACATGTATGCATGCATGTTTATTATGCCAYGGTATATAATCCACATATAAAATTCCCCTAGAGTAAATGACAGGTTTGGAAAAAACAAATTAAAAAACATCATTTTCAGACTGTCAGGTGTATCAGCAGCTATCAGAAAYGGTAATTATGGCTTCAGTCAAGTGACGTTTTCAACACAACACTAGTTACATGTAATGATAAGGGGTGATTCCCCCCACACAAACACAAAAGTACAACGTTGCACGGAGAGAATATTTATAGCAACTTGAAATTTTCTCTTGAAACGTAAAGAATGGGGCATTAACAAAAATAAGTTACAGCAAAGATCTCCGCTATCTTCATGAAGAGAAAGAAYGCATGAGCAGTAAATAACATGGGTCTGAAAAATAAACACACTTCTCAAATATTTTGGCTCTGTTCACTCTCTTTCACACATTAACCTCACTCTTCTTAGCAGATCACATGGTGGTGGTGCAAATCACAGGGGGATCCCCCCAGGTTACCCTTTAGCTTGAGGTCTGTGAATCAATCCTTCGTAGCCCACAACACTGCAGCCAGTGGTACATACAGGCACTGAAGAAGACAGCAATGGGAAAGGTCACGAGCTCCCACTCATGCAAGGAATCCTGCAAGTTCACAGCATGGAAAATCGAAGTAATAAATACTGAAAGAGCTTAACCAGATTCACTTGGCTGTAAACATACAGGTTAGTCCAAAGCTTTTTCAGGAGCAGATTTCCACCGGGCAGCACTGGCCGGCAGCCCGGGTTACGCACCCCAGCCACGGGGAGCCRAGTGTCCTGAGCACGAGGCATGGCCAAGAGGATGCATGCGGCGAGGGAAGCTCTAGCAGCCTGGATTTCTTTGCTATTTGCTCTTCGCAGTTCTTCCCTTCTCTGGAAAAGTCACCACTTATAGCAGCAGAGGAGACACTATAATGGCAAGCACCAATCTATAAAATAAACGCTATGTAGAATTCATCTTTCAAACTGAAGAACATTTCCATTTAAAGAAGTTCCAGACTCTGCGATTAAGCTGAGTTTTTCAAACCCAGACACCAAAACCAAGGATGTCGAGACTATGTTAGCAGTTACGCAGATAAAAATGAGTCAATATTTTCCAGGTCCCTCCTCTTGAAACTATCAAAAGCTCCACACAGGTGGGGTTGGGTGTAGAAGTTGCCCTTTCCTTTTAGGCTGAAGTTAGCAATTCTGCACCTGCTGGGCCCCGCTAACTTGGGAACAGCCCTAACACTTACAGAATCACAGAAGGTTCAAGGTTGAAAGGGACCTCTAGAGATCATCTAGTCCAACCTTCCTGCTGAAGCAGGGACACCTAGAGCATGTCTTACACTAAAGATTACACAGATTTTCTTGCATCCTCAAGAGCTCTCTTGAAGCATCAGAACACCCTGACCAGCAAAAGCTGATGCAATGGACTGAAAGGTCCCTCATGACTTGGTTTCCAAATGTGTGCTCTCACAGATGACATTTCATTCCAATGACAAGTGTTTGCCTCTCCTTCAGGAGTCTTCTTTTCCGCTGCCCTTCCCCTACCACTCCTCTCACTTGAGGGCTGAGCCAGAATCACCAGAATCAAAAGACTCAGAGCTAGAAACCTCATTTCCAATTCCAGACATATTTTGATTGGCTGGAATTTTTTTAACATTAAAACAAATATTAAAAGCAGAAGCGTAGAAAGCTCCAACAATCCAACAACACCAGACCTTTTTTGGCCACTAGTTGGAACATCATTTTTTGAGACATGGACGAGAAAACTGTTGCGTAAAATATCTGGTTTGGTCTTTATTTTGTTACTGGGCGTTGTATTTATATACTTTATCCTTGCTCGGAAACAGCTTCTAGATAAACATATGCTCACAGGTTTCAAGCTTTCAAGCTCCTTTTGGGAGGTATTAAATCCAGGATGTAATTAAGGCTTCATTCTTAAGAATATTTTCTTTTCAGGGGCCCAGCAGGCTCTTTCCAGAATGCCAAAACCTTGTTTACATCTTTTTCAAGTCATTTGGCAAAACATTAAACGCAAGGAGCCAGCAGGGATAGTTCGTTATTGAAAAGGGCTCTGTACAGCAGAAGGAARGAGTCAACTTCTTACAAACTCCAAAGAAAGTGGAAACTAGTATCAGGGAAAGGAACTCAACACCAAAAAATGAAAGGTTAAGCAGGAGGGAAAAAAATCATAGATCCTAGAAAAAAACCATCGAATGGGGTCATAGAAGTTGAACATTTAGAGATGCAGCATGCATAATGAATACACTTTCCATGGGAGATGCAGGAAACACTTTTCTAAAACTGCAGAGCTAAGCTCTTGCTAACGGCATGTAAGAGTGGAAATGCACAGGGCCAGGAACACAGCAGCTGATTTACTGGAGCTGTGATTAAGGAAGGAGGATGTAAATTGGTACTGCATTATTCCCATTGCTCCAGAGGCAAAAGCCACGCGTGGTTACCAAAGGGCAACACCACCAGTTTTGTCGGGACTGTCGCCTCTATTCCGTGGAGAAACATCCACGGGAAGCCAGCAAACTCACGTGTGACATCTCAGAATAAGGGGGCCTCAGCACSCCTGTATTGCCACCAATCCTGTGTCTGTGCAGATAGAGCAGAGCATTTTCAAAGCACTGCTGGGAGAAACCCACACGCTCATTTCAGACATATGTCACAACACAAGGCGAACATCAAGGAGATCCACGGTGCTTGAGGCCAAGGGGCATGGTATAACAAGGAGTTATTTCATCAGGTGAAGTAAAGCATTACAGTGTTTCTTTCAGTCATATTTACAGTTTAGACCAACTGTGAAAGACMAGCCATGGTTCGCCTCTAAGTTACATGATGAGCACAAAAATTTCCCGATGATCACAAAAATTTCCCAAGACACAGATAATACAATTCATAATGCAGAGGAAAATGAATGYAAGAGTGATCGAGCACATTTTCTGATACTCCACCAATACTTTGTGGAGTTTCTTCAGCAGCACTAATTAAACTAAGATGAGGCAAGGATCTTTACAGAGTAAAGGCACCATCTCTTTGTAAACATGTACTCCTCTCACTTAAACTGAGAAAGCTCAAAATACTCCGTAGAGGCAGTCTGAAKGGTAGCTTTCCCTTGCCTATGAACACTTCATAGCAGAGCTATCAAAGGCCTGACTCCTTCTTTTTATAAGAAGCTCTTCTTCAGTTTGTCTAGCAGGAAACTCTTTTAGATTTCCCCCAAAATGTTATGATGAACCTGTAAGGAAGTGTCCTCTTTTAAATGCCTTCTCGTATCTATCAAGAAGTTTCAAGGCAAAAGAAATATCAGATGCCAGTATCAAATATTCACGATTGCAGTCATCTCTTATTTTCAGTATTGTGCTATAGACAAAGTTTCTCATAATGAACAGATAGTATACACCAAATATAGTTAAAAAAAAACCACCACGGAAGTATTAATACCCTCCAGTTGTGCAGCTACCTACTCTCTGACTTTCAAATGCACTAAGAAAAACCTGAATAATTAACTAATTCTTGATTTCTTGGAAAAGAAATAAAAAATAGGTGTTTCTGATAGGATTGTACTCCAGGTTTCTAGATTTTTCCATGTGCATCCTGAATGTATGTTTTTCCCAGGAGAGGTGAGCATTCACACAGTACTGTGCTAGTGAAGCTACTTTACTAGTGAACTTGGAAACKGCTTGGATGAACATTCCATATAAAGGTAAATTGTTCATCTGGGGCAAAATGAACCAGACATCTTCACAGTTTCCACTGCACAAATATCACCAGTATCTACCAAATACTTTTTAATACTTATATACATACAAATCCAGTGATTACACTTATTAGTATTGTCCAGTGTTCGACCAAAATTGTGCGTTTTTAAGTCACCTTCTTTCAGTCTCACAAAGAAGACTGATCTTTTAATGCAGTACAAGGTTCATGTTCTACAGGACTGTCAACTGGTACCTGTAAAACAGACAAATAAACAGGAATTAAGCTGTTATGTAGCAGAAGCTGCTCCTGTCCTCAGTATTCCTGGGCAACGACTAGGTTAATTGGACTACACTTACATACATGGTCAATTAGTTGAAATAGGCACTTAAYGAAAGCCTTGTCATCCCTTCTTGGTATTACTCCAAGGGACATATTTACTACAAATAGATACTGATCATCACRTGTTAAATTTCACAAATAATCTTTTGTCTTTTTTCTCCGTTACTTTCAGATACGACAGAATCTTGGTGATCACTCTGACTTCTCCTAGTATCTGGAAAGCTGATCTCRGGATCTCACTCTCCCTCTAAATTTAAGGGAGGGCTCAGAAAAACAATGGACTAATCCTTTCATGAAATATGAACACAGTAAAATGAAATATAGTGTACAAACTGCACCATGTTTTTTGCCCATTACACCCTGACTCGACTTAAAGGGATGCCACTTCTTTCCAACACTAACACCTCTTTCTATCTTCTTTCTATGTGCAGCATGCACCATGACCTCCTAACCCAACACACAAAAATGCTTCGCAACTCACAACGCTAACTGCAGGCATGAAAGATCTGGATTCAAAAACATAAAACCAGAGATCARTATTAGGCACTTAAACTTCAGAAAATAAATAGAATCAAAGGTATATTAGATTTTTTCATGGGAACTAAGGGGAGAAAGAGCTATATCTGAGGTTAGGAACCCAGTAACTTGTTCTAGTAGAACAAGGAAGAAGTCGCATGACAGGTTCATGTCAGTTACTCCTTTCCTGTTAATATTATCATGCCCACGGAAGGCAAGCATTCAAGGACAATAATACAATCAAGGGAAAAGATTCAGCACTTACAGCTTTAACGTCCACATTCGTAATCCCTGAATTCACATTGTGTCTTCGCAAATCTGATTTTATTAAGGCTGAAACAATCAAGTAAACAGAGATCATCATCCTGCCTCGGTAATGACATTCCTTCCAAGACGGATATTTTGTACAACACACACACAAGGAGCTACTTTCAGCACATACTCACAATTTCTGTACTCGTTCTTACACAATCAGCACTGCTTGATTTCTTACCAACAATCTGAACTTGCTCCTCACATAGCAAGTGCCAAAAGGGACAATAAGAACTTTTAAACCGCTAACCCCTGCGGCAAAGYTTGATGGTTTTGACACTTTCAGCACACTTAAAAAGTACTGGTGTGTGTAAATTCCTGGCACAGCTTACAGCAACATCAGCAATTCCTCATATTTGAGAAACTGCAAACTGCCTGTACATCTGCACTTGTTTACATTTACTAGCCTACTTACAAAGAAGGAGTTCTGCCTCAAGTTCAAGATACCATTCAAAAAATGCATCCAAACAGGTGGTTCACATAGTAGCAACATTATCCTTGAGCACAAAGTATATGCACAGCACATACTTAAATAACACACACACAAAAATAAATAAATCATTTTAAAACATCATCCTCTTACGACTAACTTTTGTCCTCAGTCCAAACAGGAAAGCCAAGCAACTAAACCCTCAACACCTGAGATCACATAAATTCACKAGCTAAAACCCCCCAAATGATTAGATAAGTCACTGCTTGTATTTCTAGTTACCTGTTAAGATAATGCCCACAAACATCCAAGCACAGAGGAAGAGGTTTCCTGCACGGGGACTGTAGTTTGTTGTGAGCTTTCCTTGAACAAGGGTAAAGATAATTCCAAATATCTGCAAACAAATAAGTCACTTAATCCGTATCGCAGAGAAAGGATTCACCATTTTTTTTTGCTTGCAAAGTGTCAGACCACATCTTACAGAAACCAAATAAGAAATTAAGACTAGAGCAATATAGTGAGGACACAGCAGCCAAATTTAGAAAGATTTCTCAGATTCTAGCAGAGTGGCCTTGCAGAGTATTACTTCATTGGAGGAAATGCTACAACCTGTGCTGACGCGTTGAGGAGCCCTGACGAGGTGCCTTCAGACTCAGGGTACGTAATTTCCACAGCAAATTCAAAGCCGAGGGGGAGATAGCCAGTCATGAAAAACCTGGTGAAGAGGAAAATAAGAGGATGACAAGYGTGGCTTTTGAKTATTATCACGGCAAAGAAAATCAAGACCTAAATATATGGTAGTCGGAACTAGCTGTTATTCTGGACTAGCTGTCTGCTTTTAAAAGCAAATTCAAGATTCAGGTMTTGAATTGAGACCCAAATTTAGGATGTGTTTGTTTTGCCCTATCTCATCTCCAAACTATTTCTGCCATACCTCTTTCTTGGAGGACAAAGAAATTTTAATATATTTGCCCTGCCTCCCTTAACCACCTGCACTCCACACACATGAAACAACCTTCTCAAGTGCACAAATCACTGCATGATTAAAAACTAACTACTTCCAAATATAAGACACATGCAAAGACCAATCTAAAGATTCATGTTATGTAAGAGGGAGACCACAGGTAGCGGGGTGGCTGGACACTGTGACGGCAGCTCCCCCGCAAGGGGCTAAAGGGACACATGGGTGTGAGGAAGGATGGGGGCTTCACGCAGTTAGGGTGGTTGTTTCTGAACTGAACCTCCCAAGAGGAGCTTCTGCTGCTCCCCTGCCCAGCCTGCGAGATCAGAGCATTTCTGTGAAGACAGAGACTCAGCATCTCTGGGGGTTTCTAACTTGTACCTCTCTCAGGACTGTGATACATGTTCTTCTGAATTCACAAAGCACCAAACGGGCCGCTTGGGCTATCAAAATATAAATTWGTAACATGGACAGAAGGCAGTCTTCCTAAATTTGCTCCGTTAGACTCCAGTCAAATGGCCACTGATGACAAGAAGAAGGTTTAGCTTTATTCCAGTGGACTTTGTGAATTGGAATGAAACAAACTGGCCACATATAGGCTTCTGTTGGGAGTGGTAATAAAATATAAATGCAATTCACTTTAGATTGATGTTAGAAGTAATTTGCTTCAAATTTACATTGATGTAACAGAAGGTGAATTATATTAAACAACTGTTCTGTAAGATATATGTTGAGAGTGTGGCAGAGTATACAGCAGCATCATTCAGTTACCATAGCCATTAGCTTTTCACATTATTACAGATATTTAACGAGAGCRGAACTGCCGTTCTCTTTAGCTGCTTACCCAAGCACTCCTCCAGTCACAAAYACCACTATCAGGTATCCCAGATCCAGCGTGAAAGTAAACACCACCATTCCAATGAAAGAGAGAACGTAAACAATTAAAGTGGTTTGCCTGCAAGCCAACAAGAAATGCATACACATAGTTAAGGTAAAATCATGGCACGTTGCTGATGTATGACAAAGTCATACAAACATTACCTCAGAAATGACATTCTACAGTTGGGAAATTTGCTTCATGTAACTGACTCAAACACATCGTGCATTTCTATGAGAGGGCATCCCGTCCCCAGCTCCTTCTTCTTTTAGTTCTATGGCTGCTTCACTCAAGACTAAGAGAAATTCTCAGACTCTTACAGAATAATTGCATCAGGCACTATCACCTCGAGACTGTCTTAGTTCGCCACTAAGCTGTGGCTCTCGGACATCCTGCAGCACAGGCCATTACACAAAAATTGCAAGATGAGCAGTCAAATCAAACGTTATTAGTGCTAAAAGTCAACGTCTGAGGCAAGTCACACAAAGCCCATTTGGATGTTTTATTTACATCAAATCTGGAATAATGGCTGTTACCCCAAAAATGAGAACATATAATTCATTTATAGGCTAGGCCACATGTAGAAATAAGGCCAATCTAGAGCATTAACATCCATTAGGCTCCCGGAGCCCTTGCTCAGCAGAGTCACCAGGGGAGAGCTCTTCCCAGAACCATCCTCGTGTTTCGGCAAGCAGCACTTGGGCCCACACCACCACGCGGAACCACCCCGAGCTCCTAGCCCCAAAACAGGGTKCTGCTCCAGACAGCCATCCCCTCAATTAACGCAAGTGTCGGCCTTATTAAAAGGCCAAGAAAGAGCGTTAAAAAAATAAAACTAAAAATGAGAGAGATCAAAAAAAAATCCAAAAACAACAACAACAAAAAAAACAAACACAACCAAACAGAGCAAAACAAAAAAACACACTCTGCTTTCAGCTTTCGTGTGGTCCCTGGAGGAGGAAGAGGAACAACCAGGACAGCTGGCCACCTTATGCAGGACATACAGGGCTTTTTTTTTTATTAGCATTACACTCCCTGCAGGGCAAGGGTAAGGATAACATGGAAAYCCCTTCAGCTCTTCATATTCTCCACAGCTTTCCCCCTCTCTCTTGGTCAAAAACCAACTTGAAAGTCTCAAGTTCTGGTTGTAGCCCATGTGAAGGCTACTGATAGATCGGGCACTTGCTGCTTCCCTTGCATTCCAGTACTTTCCTAACACGGTTGCAAYGCTTTCCTACCCTTAACCCCACACATGCCTACCCACACTTACTTGTATGTTTTAGTGTAATCCAGCCACAAACCACAAATAATCGAACCCACCATTCCTGCCACCACCAGTGTCAAGCCAATTCTCCCAGCGTTCACTTCTTCTCCCTTTCAACAAATATTTATACGGGGCTCATTAATAACTTGCTTCCACTCAGAGTCAAGTTCAGACCTCCCGGCGGTCACAAGCACAAACAAACATTCCTGTGACTCCATAGCTGAATGGCAYGAGAGGCAAGAAACCACAGAGGGGTACAAAGGAAACCAGATGTCTGAGCACACACAGTGCCTAAGCAATAGGAAAACTGCAAATGTACAGTTAGAAACAAACACAAACACACACACACACACACAAATTAAAACAAAGAGTAGTAAAAAGACTTGAGAAACTTACCTCATAATGTGTTACTATCATCTGATTTAATAAAGTCGAGACAGAATAAAATGCCCCAGTCATAATACCTACAAAACCAAAAGAGGATGATTCACCCCTTATCGTTCAATATGTGTCAGGCAGACTTTATATTTGCATTATAAATATCTTCTACTAGATAATTCTGCAAAAACACACCGCTTGCCTGGATAGTCTTAGAGTTTTCTGATAAGTCTCATCCCTATGATCTGTCAAGGGCCACTGTCCAAAGCATTACTGGCTGCTAAGACGAATTAGATTGTATCCCTAAAGCTATCACGTTCACTACTTCTGAAATTGAGAACTTGATGTAAATCACTTATTTCAATTATTTTTTACCAGTAAGGCAAGGGGGAAAAAAAAAAAACTCATGAATTTTTATTTTTTCCTCTCAAAGTAGAGGGTACCAAGGCCATTCTCTTTTCYACCCCGCCTAGATTTTCTTGACATAAAATGTCTTCAGATACACATTTAGTTTCACTGTACCTTCTCCCTTTCTCCCTTCCCAAATCYGAGGGAGACAGGCATGTCGTTCACAGCCACAGACACCAACAGTCACACTAAATAAACAAATAAATAAAGCTTTGGGTACCTATTAGGAGCATGTTGCCAGACAACTTACCATAACTAATCAGCAAAAGGACAAATGGAATATTTCTGAATAAGTTAATAATCGACTGCTTGTAGGAGTACTCCTCAGGAGGCAGGGTTCGAAGGACTGCCTGGGAATGACTAGGAGGGTATTTGGGCTTTTCTTCAAACACTAGGGGAAAACAAAACAGAGAGATTTTGGTCTGCCTTTACCACACTAATATGAAATGCAAAGTGTTTTAGTTTGAGTGATTTCTAAGGATGCATTTGTGGTCTTTCCTTAACATGTTTATAAAATATCCTCGATTTTCTCAGGTGAGAGTCAAGCTACAAGCCGCTAGGGATGTGCCAAGTATTTGTTCCTGACTGCCACCCAACACACACTCAGAGACACCACTTCACCAGCAAAGCGTTTGGGCTTTGTTCTACCTCTCTACCTGCATTAGAGAACAGCAGAACAAATCTGCACTCCAACATAACGTCCTGCTGCGGGTAGCAAGAAACTAAGTGAACCTGACAGCAGCTCTTCCACACGAAACATGACACAGATGAGAAACTGCCTGTCCCTTATCCCTCTCACAAGAAGAGAACACAAGTAAACCACAGGAAAGGCAGCCTCAGTTAAAGAGAAAAATGTATTAGCTACCAAAGGAAAATACAAGAGCTACTATGCTCTTGTATTTTTAAGATGAAGGTTACGATCCCCACCCCAGCAAAACCCCTTTGCATCCTTCTTAGACGTGAAAGCTCTATGCTGATGTATTCATGAAAAGAATTTCCCCCAGAATTTCCTCAGAAGATAAGCCAGACCCAACTGCATTAATCACATCACCTAGTCCTTGTTTTTAATATTTAATTTTCTTTCCAAAGAGCAAAATTAGGGTGATTTATTTCTTTAACTTAGCTACTGAAATTAGTTTACCTTACATAATTGAGCATGTTTTTGGAGTAAAACTGTGACAGAGTTCTTGACATTAATGACTTGGAATTTCCTAAGTATTTGAAAGTTTTCTTGAGCATATTCAAAGTCACAACTGGACTTCCCACATAGGCAGCAGCTGAAATCACCCACTACCCCTGGCTCGCAGGTTCACCACTAAAGCTCCACACCCCCTCAGTGCTCTACAGGCAGCCTGAAGATACCCAACAAGTAACTCAAGTTAATTCTCCCTGCCTAATGCAAGAGGGTCTAAGCACTCCCTGTGGTCCCTGTACACGTGGTATTATGAGAACGGATCACTTA
This sequence comes from Nothoprocta perdicaria, assembly GCF_003342845.1. Taxonomy (NCBI): domain Eukaryota; kingdom Metazoa; phylum Chordata; class Aves; order Tinamiformes; family Tinamidae; genus Nothoprocta; species Nothoprocta perdicaria. The sequence continues at coordinate 3,253,818 of NW_020455799.1, forward strand.
CCAACTCCTGTTAAGAGGAACAGGAGCGTGGATACTATTGCTGTTCCATAGAACATGATGCTTATATTATGTGCCATTAGATCGAGATCATTAGGTGTATTTGGAACCAAGACAGGTGGCAACAAAAAGCCAATTGCGGTGCCAAGCTGTAAAGCAAGAAAGAAAACYGACATTATTTTCCTAAGAATATAAATCAATAAAAGTCAAGAGCCTTGCCAGGCAGAATTCAGGATTTACCCCGCAACCACTATTAACAAAAATTATGAAGACAACGTGCTCCTTCAGCATACCAGTTATGAGTCGTTTGCTCATGCTGATATTTCACAATCGGGTTTTCAATAGCCCTGTTTATCTTTTCTTTTCTAGATTAAGCTCCAATGATATCGTTAGCGAACAGCACATTCAACTAAGCAGWAAGGAAGGCCTTTTTGCAAAGGTTATTTTCACAAGAGAATATTATGCACACCCATTAACTTGCATCAGTCATCCTGCATGTGAAGGACCAAAACTTGAGGCAGAAGACTCTAGTTACTCCTGTAAAAACTTCATCAAAATGCTGTTTTTGACATCACAATCCTGCCATTACTGCAGGACCAACATGCAAGGTAAATTGCAGAACTTAYCGGGCAAAGAAACGCAGGAGGGAAAAAATGTTTCCTCAAAAAGATAAAATAAAAGAACATATACATACACAGCCAAAGAAATCCACCCAAAGCAGTGGGTTTGTATTGCAGTGTAGCAAGAAATTTAGCACTAAAAAAGACAAAAAACAAGGACTGAAGTTTTGCCTATGTATAGGCATATATATGTACAAAGCAYCTGAAAACATCAAGGAACAACAGTCCTAAGTTTTCCTCCAATTTATCTCTGCTTCTCCTTTGAAAGTAAGATTTAGTTTTARATGTCAAAACAGCTTTTTAGATTTGGAAACATTTGTCTATATGAGGTATGTTTTCCTGGGCAAGACGCTGGTGAGAGGGAGGGAATTAAAAACTATTGAACACAGCAAACTCAACATTCGAAGTGTTTAAACTAGAGGTGTGCCAGTAAGCTTGCAAAGCAGCCTCTGGGCTTTATCAGATTTTTGGTTTTTCCCACACTGGCCATCTGATGGACCCAGTTCCCAGTGTTCACCTTGAAGACTCTGTTTCCTTTYATCCTCACCCTTCAGTATGTGACCCTTACAATTACCACACAGCAGGCACACAATTAGCCCTTTTCTTCGGGAATAYTTTGCTCAGCGTGACTCAGTGCAGAACCCACAACATTTCAGGGAAAGCCAAGTAACACCATTTTTCTCTCTTTGCATATAAAAAGCTGAATCACAGCAGCTATGGTCAGAAGGAGGAAGAACTCCACTAAGTCTGATGTGCCTATTTGAAATGCTAAATATTTTTTAAAATCAGCCACTCATGACAGTCCTTGACATGTACAGAGGTGCATCGCCCGTTACTTGCACTTCAGCTGTGAATTATGAGGACTTCAGGAAATAATGGGCGATTTGTCTGTAAAATACCAGGTGCAGTATACAGTATGACGACCAGGTGCAGTATGCAGCATAACTGTACAGCATATAACCAACAGCCCTATGTGCTGTAATGATCCAGCTCTGCTTTACAGCTCACCCCGTGCGATTAGAGGGGCACAACGAGACACGTAATTGAGCTTGCACATGCAGAAGGTAGCTGCATTGTTAGACAGACAGTATTAATTGTGGCAGGCTTTTAAACTTTCAAGCGCCTACTTTGTCATCCTATTCCTTCAATCTAGGTTTTGGAGAGAGTTATTGATTTAAGAAAGCAAACCAAATATCAGAAATTTTCTACTGCTTGGCACTGTATAAATCTCTATGGGTTATAAGCAAGATGAGGATCTTAAGACCTATAGCTCAAGCTCTACCACTGGAGTTGGTGGAGTGCTGGACGGCCGCAGAACATGACATTATGGTCTGTGCACAGGAAGGTGAAAGCCACTTTCCCTGTGCATTTCCCAGGTATTTCCCAGGAAGCAGACAGCCACAGACTGCTTAGATGCCCCAAGCTCAGCCCTAGCYGCTGCAGGGGGGTGAGCTCCAGCAAGCACCTGAGTTACTGCGTTCGCACCTCTGCTCCTGGCTCTCCTGTCCCTCCTTTCCTTGCCTTCCATCCTCTCCACTCCTGAGCTCTTCCTCTTTCCCTTCGCCACCTCATCCCTGGAGCAGAGCATCAGCTGCTGCCTGGCGTGGGGAGGCAGAGGAGGGCAGGCAGTTCAGCCACCAAGGCATCCTCAGCCTGGCTCCGAGAAGCAGGGGCTACATCTCTGCTGAGAAGCTAAATAATAATAATAGTCTAAAATGGGCAGTTGGTTTGTCCACTGAAGACCTCATCCATTTTTTTTTAAACAAACAAGCTGAAAAACAATCAACAGACAATAACAAAGTAACAAGCAACCCTAACCACCAATATGTACTATTTCACCCTTAGCAATCCAAGGAGAAACGTAACTAGTGGGAGCCAAGGGAGGCCAGACCCCTGCAAACTTAACCCAGGGGCACCTATGGCTGCAGCCTGCACCAGCCGGCCCCACGGGGACCTGACTGCTCCTCTGTCCCAGGAAAGCGGGGCCAAGGACGTGAGGAGGGCGGGGAACAAATAGTATATACAATAATAGTAATAATAATAATAATAATAATTCTGAAGAGACCTATCATCTTATCTGCCAGGCTGACAGGGGCCTGGCAGGCCTGGGGGCTGTGAAGAAATCCGTGCCCGGGCTGCTTATCAGCTCCCCGTGCGACTTATCAAACCAGTACAGAGAAGGTCCTGAGTCAGCTCTGGACCTGGCTCTGCTGCCGCTCGATGCTTTATGGCCGTGTTTAAAACGGGAAAAGAAAAAAAAAAAAAAAAAAAAGAAAAGAAATGAAGGAAAGGAAGGTGTGGGCGGGCGGCACAAGCCGCTCAGCGGGTGCTGCAGGCGAGGGGAGCCGCTGCCTGTGGCCCCGTGCATCCGAGCCCGTCCTGCACCTCCCTCGGGCTAGGCGGGCTCGCCATGAGTAAGCGAGGACTAAGGGGCACCAGGGCCGCGCTCCCCCCGTCCCGCCCGCTCCCGCGGTACCTGGTTGCCGAGCACGGCCACGGCGCAGGCCGTGGACACCTCGGCGGGCCCGAACCAGACGGCGGCGACGCGCGAGGGCAGCCCCAGGATGAAGACCTGCGCGAGGGCGCACACGGCCTGCGCCGCCATGGTGAGCGCGTAGCGGCCCGGCGCCACGCTGGCGCACTTGAGCCACGCGCCCAGCGCGTTGAGGCCGGCGCCCAGCAGCGCCGTGAGGCGCAGCCCGCGCGCGTCCAGCAGCCACGTGGCGGGCAGGATGAGCGGCACGTAGGCCACCATGTAGACCATGGAGAGCCAGTCGATGTCGGCGAAGGAGGCGCCGTAGAAGCGCGCGAAGGCGCTGCTCAGGATGCTGTACTGGATCCACTGGAAGGCGTTCACCAGCGAGTAGCCGCTGAACACGGCGAGCACGGCCAGGCGCCGCCGCGACAGCCGCGGCTCGGCCCGCGCGCCCGCCGCCGCCGCCTCCTTGCCGGGCAGCAGCAGCCCGTTGCGCTGCGGGGCGGCCTCGGGGGCCAGCTTCCCGGCGGCGCTGCGGCGCGGAGCGAG
>NW_020455799.1:3257536-3280540 GCF_003342845.1 Nothoprocta perdicaria
CACGGCGAGCACGGCCAGGCGCCGCCGCGACAGCAGCATCTCCGCCCGCTCGCCCTCCGCCTCCTCCTCCTCCTCGGCGCCGTCGCCGGCCTCCACCATGTCGCCCGTCTCGGCGCCCAGCTTCCCGGCGGCGCTGCGGCGCGGAGCGAGCCCCGCCGCGCTGTGCTGTGCTCTGTGCTGGACCGCGCGGCGCTGCCGCCGCCCACCAAGGTCACCCGGCGCCGCCGCCCCGCCCCGCACACCGCCCCTGGGCCGGGCCGCGCCGGCACCGAGCGGAGCGGAGGCCCCGGCACCGGGCGGAGCGCGGCTCCCTGCAGCGGCTGCCTGCGCCCCGCGCCCGCCTTGCGGCGCGGCGGGAAGGGCTCCGCCGCCGCCAGGTTGTGGCTGCTGGCGGCTCCGTTATTTCTTTGTTTCAGCTCTTGCTGCAGCCCCGTTTGCCCGAAAGAAGCATTTATTTATTTATTTATTTACTTACTTACTTATTTATTTATTTATTTATTTATTTATTTATTTATTTCACAGTCCTTCGGTTCCTGTTTAAGCTGGAGCCCTCGGGTCTCTGCAGTGCAGATGGTTGAGGAGGGTGGGAACAGGGCGACGCTGCCGTAATCCCCACAATAGGCATCTCGGAGGGAGCAGCGGCCTAAGCTCATTCCTGTAATCCCATTCCTGTAATCACACCCCTGGCCTGTGTGCCGGATGCAGGCAGGGCCGAGCGGTCACAGCTGGCGCTCGGTGACCTCCTGTCCTGTCCTGTCCTGTCCTGTCCTGTCCATGTCCCTCCTGCGGCCCCCTCTCCCCCGGGACGTAGCGGGCAGAGAGGAGCCACCAGCGCAAGGGAGCACGGCCGGGACCCCGCGTTGGAACCGGGGCTCCAAGTTGGAATCGGGGCTCCCGGCACCCTGCATTGTAGCTGGGACTCCCCATTGGAACTGGGGCTCCCTGCACCTTATGTTGTAGCCGGTGCTCAGTGTTGCTAGGAGCACCGCGTGGAGCAGGAACCTTCCCCAAACATTCCTGCTTCCAGCCCATCCTCTGCAGTTGGGTGCAGCTCAGGTGTGCGGTGCTCTTGTGCCGCGAAACGCTACCCCAGTAAGAAAACTTTCCTTAAACCCCATTTATTTCCTTGAGACCTGTGTGTATAGGGGTGGTGTCCGGCAGGCCACGTCCAGAATTACAATTCCATGGTTGTCAGCTCAACACTGTAATGAGAAGATGGATTGTTCTCCAAAGAGCTTTAGGAAAAAAAAATATTTAAGCAATATTTAAGTTTGTTAAGAATGTTAGAAATGTGGGAAAGCTGTTGGTGTACATTCAGCAAATAAAATACTGCGAATCGCTTATAGATCTGTTAGAGCCTTCCTGGGTTAGCATATGTGCAGTAGAATATGCCAGGCTACCTGAGTCTTTAAATTTCCTCATAGATTATGAGCTAGTATTTTTTCACGATATCAGGTGATCTCAACGGCAGTTCCTGTTCCTATTTACATCATGACATTTGCACAAACTTCAAAATACTGTTTCRGCTGCGTTTGCTTTCCCCAAGTGCCCAGCTGAGCATCAGTAGTGATGGGTGCAGGCACCATAGATTTTTAGAGGTTACTTGAGGTTAATCCTGAATTCAGAGATCACAGATATGTGTCAGAAAACCTTTTAAAAAACAATACCAGAGTTATTTATGTCAGATTTAGGTCCTTCTTGCCTTTTTCATTAATTCTGAGGAAAAAGCCTGATTCATTTCTGCTTTTTTCTTTCAAAGTCAGATGCAGGGTAAATTCTGCCATATTCTGCCTGGCTTCAAGTTGAAATGCTGCTTGCCAGCACAGCTTCACCTTTTTAAGAAACAGGATGTCGGTGTGGGGAGAAGCCCAGTGGAGACGGAAGGAGACGCTAGCAGAGCCACAGAGCAGAGGGAAAGAGACACTAGCTGAGCCGCAGAGCGGAGCTTTCGGCTCAGGAACGCGGGCTGGGGTTACGCACGGGTAGAAACGTGCTGAAAAAGCACACCTGGGAGCAYGTTGGAGAGCACCACTGTGGTCACTGAAATCCAGTTCTCTGTGCTGTTGGGATGGCGCAGTTTCAGCCTCGGCATAGTTCAGGATTAGCACATGCCAGGGACCCGTGCGCGCCCTGGTAGTCCCCACACAGGGAGCCTTTTGGAGGGACGGGGAATTCAACACCGCAGCACAGCCAGCTGGCCTGGGGAAAGGGCCAAGACCCTTTGGTGGAGCGGTGCAGACGTAGCTTTGGAGCCCAAAGCAACTCMTGTCCTTTTGAACGAGCATGCACACGTTGATTCTAATCTGATTTCCCCCAACCAAACGTTTCCATTGAATTTTTATTTATGTCCTTTATTATGCATTGATTTTGAGGCTGTGCAGAATGCAGGCTAGAACTCAGGGTATGTTCTGTGTTGCAGACGCAGCTGAGGTTTTGCCTGCGCTGCAGCCCGACGTCTCCGGGACCTGACAATCCCGCACGCAGTTTCGTTGCTCCTGCCTGGAGGGCACCTTTCTCCAAACCATGTCTGAGGCAGCAAAAAAGCACGTGATTGCCCTGAACACGGAGAAGGAGCCGGCGCGTTTGGTAAAAGGGCGGAATGACTCCATCTGGCTCAGAGCCGAGAGGAGACATTTCCCTCAAAGCAATCGTGGTTCCCTGGAGATCAGTAGGGAAAAAGAGCCCGAGCCGGACAGTGGAAGGAGTTCCTGGATAGAAGTTACCTGCCTTTACCATAAGGAAAAGAGACATTTTCCAGAAAGAAGTAAGTTTATTCACAACAGATCAACATGAGGTCAAATTCTGCTCTGCCAACATCCGTACTGAGATCAGTGAAGTGAAGTGAAGTGAAGTGAAGTGAAGTGAAGTGAAGCCAGGTTGAACTTGATTATTTAGGGACAGTATGATTTCATATTCAGAGATATCTATTTCTGTAAGTAACTTCCTAAACAAGAAAGGAAAAGACCAAACACACTGACAGCATCAAGACAAAGTCCTAATGCTTCCGATTTTTCACACAGCCGGTATTTTTGAGGTACATCCRTTTGTGTGAGGAGCAGGGCCCAAGGACATAGCACAGCAAGAGAGAGCAGTCCTGTGAGAAACCTCCCGTGCAGGAGTTCACTAAAAGTGCATGTCATGAAATCTACGTTTCATGGGCAATTTATTAACCTAAGAATAACCCCACTGATGTCAAGGCTTACAGCATAAACTTAACTTGAAGCTGCCGCTGTCCTTTTATTATCTACCCTTGAAGCCTGAATTTAGGCTCGCCCCGAAGAGTCATACTAGAGACAAAGAAAGAAATTGCTTCCGTAGATGCAACCATTAAAAAAAATATATTTTCCTGGAAGCAGTGAAAAGGGTAGGATATGTCTCATTTATCAGGCAGTTACTTGAAAACAATTATTATTAATTGATTCCCCAGTAATTATTTTCTTGTGCCCAGAACTTTAAATACCAGATTTTTTTCTTGAAATTTTCAGGCTATGGAAGGTGTTATTGTTCCTGCTGTAACATTTTCTCTTGAAAGAACAACTTATTTCTGTAACTATTTCTGATTTTTTCTTGCAGATAACGCCATCTTCGGATGATACATCGCTCCAACGCTGCCTTTGAGACCGAGGCACTTCACAAAATAAAGAGATCCCATCCATTAGAAGTGTATTTCACTATCACTCCTACTTGGATTCTTTCAGTGATCTTAGTTCTAAGCTACTTCTTCCTTCCTCCTCCTTCCAACCCTTAAAACTCTATCTAAGCTATCACCTGAAAAAAAAAAAAAAGAAAAAGAAAAAGAAAAAAAAAGAAAAAAGAGAAAAAGTCATCAAGTCTTTGTAAAATTAGAGCTCAAGTGCAGGAATCTGAAGTGAGCAAAGAAACTGGGACTTCATAGGGACAGTGATTGTAGAAGGTTGCCAAAACACCCACACTTCCTCCAAAATAAAGTCAGAATTTTTGTATTGTATTGCATCAGGTACACAGTTGTTTTTTCCTTTTTTGTGCGAGTTTCAGATCATGTTTTTCAATCTTTACAGTCAAAAATTTTAATCTTACAATGCRTTAAACTCTCTGTTTTCCTTTAAAATGCAAAGGTCTCATACAGCACAGGAAAACCTGAATGGCAGGAATGCCAYGGGTGCTTTCTTGTAACATGGGAAGCGACTTCAGAACAAGAACTCTGAAAACCAGAGAAGTTCCCACYGAGCTAGGATATAGCGATTGTAGCAGGGTATTAAATTTCAACAAACTGGGCTTGAAAGATACTATGCAGGAGTCAGATGTTTACATTTCTTGATTGAAAAGCTTTTGGAAAATACAAGGAAATTGTAAACATCCTCTTCCTCCTATGGGGTCCTCATCGTAGCAAGATTTGCCCACTCTCACCGCAAGGCAAGACCGTAATTCCCCTCAAAACCAACATTTTCGATAAACAGCACCTGCTGAAGTTTTTTCGGGACTTCAGGTATTTGCTTGTCACCTCAATTGGCGAATTTRACTGCCCACAGTAAAGGAGGTTTCCATGACCTGCTTTCAATTTATTCACAGGAATATATAAGAATACTCTGACTCTAGTCATGAGTTCTTAATTTTAAAATATAGTTGAAATAGGTGCGCTAGGTTCACAGGCTGCTGTATTGTAAATAAATGAGCATTTTTAGATAATTTGATGCATTTAAAAGATGGAGAAGTATACATCTGGTTCCTCTGTTCTGCTGCCATCTGKTTTTTGTTTCACAGTCGGCTATCAATTTGATATTCCTAGTGGAATTTTACCCTCGACTTTCTTACCAAAGCTAAAAGGAAGAAAACTATGTACATAAAATAATGTAGGTGTACAAAAAGATAAACACATGTACAAATACAGCAAGTAAAATTTATTGGGTTCTCATTTACTGGGTTGAGCAGGTTATTTATATATTAGAAAAACTGTAATATCCATCTGAGTCTTTTATACACAGCAAAAAAAAAGTGCATTTGCCTGAAAAAAAGTGGCCAAAGTGTTATCTTTAAGCAACATTCTCTTTAAAAAAAAAAAAAAAAAAAAAAAAAAAAAAAAGTATTCATTCTTTCAAATACTGCTTAATTTTGGGGAAAAGCTTCAGGGCATTTCTTGTTGTTGCTTCACGAACTCTTTCCACGGATACTCCTTGCACGTCAGCAATGTACTGGCAGACAATCCCGATGTTCTCTGGTTCGTTTCTTTCCTAAAAGACAACCAGCAACGGTGCTTTGGGACAGATACCAGATGTGATTGACCAGACTTACAAAAGGCTATGGAACAGATGTGATTAAAAAGTCACACTACATTTGCTAAGAAAAAAAAAAAAGCCAAATTGGAGTAGGTATTTTGGTGTCAGAGGTATTATGGTGTCAGATATCTTGGTAAGATCCACCTTGCCAAATGTAGGCAGCTGCATCTGAGCTGGGCATCCAGATTCTTTCCAGTGCCAGGGGAAAGACACGGGAACTGTGAGGATACCCATTTGTCTCTCCCTCCATTGTACAACAGGGAGGTGGCTGCAGTCCTTTCACTAACAGGAGCCATTTATCAGCTYGCTGTGGAGGAATTCAAAAATGTAAGGGGAAATGTTCCCTTAAAGTCATCTCTAAGAGAGATCCTGAGCGACTAAGTCAAATGTGATGGGCATCTGCCAACAGCTCCCACTCTGCTGTGTCTATAGAGGAACATAAGCAATGCTCAAGGGGAAAAACATGAGATCACCATTCAAAACAACAAAGATAACATTTATTCTCTTAGGAGGTCTTGGGTGACTTAAGAGTTAACAGCAATGTAAGGCTGTTCACTCAAGAAAAACACCATAACAAGACTTAACTTTCCCAACCCTCTTTGACTAGCCAATATATGGGGATCAACTCGTCCATTCCATGCACATGCATCCTTTGAGAATTAGATGGAAGGGACACGATTTTGGATCCATCAAGAGCTTACTACGGAAATGTGCTTCTATTTTTAAAGACAGATTGCTGATCCAAGCTTGAGAAWTGCTGCTACTCTTGCTATTGAGGAAAAAAAAAAATATTTAGTAACAGCTGGAAGTTCCCTGCTTCTCTCTGAAGAGAGGTTATCAGCAGGAAGAGAACCATGTTCTTCAGAGGTCTAACTCTGCTTGATAGGGAAGATGCTGGCTGACCTTGGCCTAACTAAAAATCAGCAAGAATATTTTGTTTAGACTGAATAACAATAAAAAATGCCTGCCCAAGCCCCTGGCTGTGTTAAAGCATTATGGATAATGCATTAACATTCCAGTAGCATTAATCATTTTAACAGTAATTCAACCAGCCAGACATCAAGAGGGTCTCTTTTCTGCTCCTTGGCTGGGAAAGCACTCCAAGCATTCTCCCAAGACCCTTTCCAACAGTTGTCTTTTGCAGCACGGGATTTAAATCCTGGCAAGATTTAAATTGTTTAAGATTAGCTGCAAGCTGAGCAATTCTCCATGAAAATTCCCTTTCTTTCACTGTCAGAAGAAGGTAAATCTTGGCCAGCCATGCCACTAACTGCCATATAGCCATCAACCAACAGGCAACTCCTCAGGCGGGACAATCCTAGAGCATCAAGGCCTCTGTGTGTTGAGAACGAAACCACACAGGTCATCCAGACGTTTGGTGAGCCAGAGGAAAGCGTAGCTTTCTGCTTTGGTATCCTGCTCACCCAGAAAACAGCTCAGCAGCAGCCAGGCCCCAGCTCCTCATGGTCCCATGGAGAAGAGAGGCCACGCAACAAGCCCCGCCGTTGCTCAACACCTGACAGGGTTCCTCGAGGTGTTGACAAAAATACTTATCTGTGTGTATGACCRGAGCAGCTGTCACATAAGGTCAGCTCAGAAGCTGAGTGTTGACTTACAGATTGCTTCTCTATCTTGTGAGCTACTTGTGGCTCTTCTTTTTCGTTGGTAATGACAACAGGCCAGCAAAAAAGTATGTGTATATATGGACGTTACACAGTGCTAAGGCTCTTAAGAGCACATGAACTTGCCATAGAGAAAATGCCATAGAGAAAATGCCATAGAGAGACTTACCTCTTTGTTTGGACCAAGAGAAGGGGAATCCGTCTCCAAGCAAATGTTCTCCAGTGGAATCTGTTTAATTAACTTCACTCGCTAGTGTGGATGAGAAAATAAACCAAGGGAGAATAGCACGTGAGGAGCTCACTCTCACTGCAGCAATAGATACAGTAACCTGCACTATATTAAATTTGCATGTAGAATAAGCAAAGGATCAGCCAGTGTGGCATTCAGACYGTTTAAGCCTATGGAGATAATCCTAGATTTCCAACAAACTGCAAGCACAGGCTGAACACAGTATTCATATACATTAAGACCTCAGGTGCTACAAAAAGCTTGTACTTTTTTATGAGCCCAAGGAGGGGAATGGAGAGGAAATAACAGCAACTCAGAATAGCTGCTTTGGGTGCTTACTTCTGCCCATAGACTATACAACAAACTTTGGGTCCTTGGAGGAGCACAGGACAAGAGCTATGTGGGATCTCCAAAAACAGACTCAAAAAGATGGTGAAAAGACACTGGTTATTTTAACATTCTGGTGAAAGTGCTGCAGAGAGGCACGACAGGACATTGCACAGGCACAGATGGATTCAAGTTGCTATATGGGGTCTCTCAAGCTTTTTCCAATATTCCTCATATTTTATTTTCTTTCCAACSGGGAAAATGGCAAAGCAGCGCAGAAGGGCACTGGCTGGCATGTTTCCTTTGCCTCCTGCAGTGGCTCAGGAACTGAAGAATGAAAGCTGGGAAGGGAGGAGAAGGCAAAAGGCCAGGGCTGGTGCAACACAGTCACAACCCAGGGAAAGTGAAAGGGCTCCCAGGAACTCAGCAAGGACTAACCTGGTTATGCCTTGTGACAGCTGGAGGAAAAGAAAAGTAATAGCCAACTCGCACCCCTTCCAGGGCAGCAGACGGTCTTCCAGCAAAATTATGAAGCAGCGCGTCCTGAACACCTACAACACACGAGTAAAACCTAGGGAGGAGCTCATGGCATGGGGCTGGGCTGCAGAGCTGGGCACCCCAGAAGTTGTGTATCTGCTTTTCCTGTCGCAGGACACAAAGGCTCCAAGGTTAGGGGGTCAGGAGCACAATTACTAAAACACACAGAGCTTGGACCTGTTCACCCTGTCCTCCTTATGGGGAGGTGGCTGCTAAGTCTGCCCAAAGTGCCCTCCGCCCTGGGGTAGGTATCCCACTGCACCACAAACAGGCTGCCCAGCACGCAGCAGAGGACCGGTAATCAACACATTCTCCAATTAGCACTTGCCTGGCCCTTGCTGAGACTTGTAATTACAGAGAAAATCTTTGCTGTGACACACCAGCTTCCAGAGCTAACACTCCCTTATTTTTGTCCTGCTTTATACTATAGACATAGGTCTGGTTGCTTACTTTAAATTAGGGATAACGGCATCCTTTTTTATTCTCCCATAAGGTAAGTCACATTTGTAATATACAGATCTGCTAAAAACAGACTACAGGGAGAGAGAAAAAAAACACTCCTGAAATCAGACTCAGACTCCAAAGAAACGTAGGCACAGAGGCTGTTTTGCCCCGCTACCTTCCCCCAATGTCTCCGTGCTCTTCGTGGTCTCTGTTCACTAACTTTCCACCGGGCATAAACGTTCCTGCTTTGCTTTGCTTACATTCACAGGTCAGTACTGAGCAGCTTCCTGTACTTTCCACCTTGCACTGTAGASTTCACTGAAATTTGATGCGTGCACTGAGGGCAGAGATGTCTTATCAGCCCCTCGTGCCAACAGAGGGTGCGGGCGCCCGTCTTGCACACGCATGGAATGATCCCAGAGACCAGCCAGAAAAGGGATGGTTTATGAATGGTTTATGAACCTATTCCCACCTTTTACAAATAAATGAATGAAACAGAGGAGCCCTCCTACCTTCCTCCTTCAGCAAAGCAATGGTTTGCCTGCCAGCCGAGCGAGAGTGCACGTTCCTGCTCAACACAAATGCGTGCGTTAGGAAGGAGAGGGCACCGAGCCCGTGCGTCGCTTTTACCCAATGTCCCAGTGTGCTCCTTCCCGACGGGGCTGCKTTTCTCCTAGCAATAAAGACCCCACGGGCACAGGGGAGCAGAGACACGCTCTGCACTCCGAGCATGGTCAGGGGATAAAGGCACCGGCCACGTGGGTGGGCGGCCGAGCGTGGGGCAGAGTAAAGGTCTTGTGCCCTCTTGTGTGGAGCTGCCCTGGCTGGTGCCATTTGATCTGCACCCTTTTGCTATCGAAAGCACAAGTTTAAAAGCTGACCTCATTTTGAGGTCACTTGCAGCACTCACCCATAGTTAATGTCACCAGACCCTTCCTACCCCAGAGCTCGCCCCCCACAGCCCCGCTGCCCCGCGCTGTGTTTGGGCAGTGGGAAGCCGCCCGTACAGGCAGCTGTGAGCGCTGCTTTGCCTGCCTTGCTCACGGGGCTGTTTGACGCCAGGCTGCCCCTGATGGCGGGGCACAGCCATCAAAGCCACAAGCTGGGATAAGCCTCACTCAGCCCCGCCTGCACAGCTCTTAGGCCAGGTCCAAAGGGTGCAAGCTGGCAGCAAGTTAACCAAGGACATCCTTGCCTGGCGCAGCCTCTCCCGATGACTCAGGCTGGCACCATGGTCAGATTACACAGAACAGAGTGAAGCACCAGTGCTCCGGACCACCCCATCTTTAATTTCCTCCAAACATTTATTTTTCAGTGATCACTGCTGGCCATGTGCTATTTCCTCTTTGTTCTCATTTGCACCCATCCGACATTTAGGAGAATCTTTTGAGAGGCTCTGATTATATTTAACTTGTTCTTATTCTGTTGTTCAGTGTCCCAGGCACCTAGATACAGCCCTGAGCCTTCCCCACGTGCGCACACTACACACAGCACATGCATAACGTCGAAACAAAGAAAATGAGACCCTGCCTCGCTACAACGGGAGCCTTTCCTCGCTACCTGGGGCACCAAGTGAAGGCTTGAGAGGAATAACCACATGACTGTGCTGCATGGTGCCATGTGGGGAGCACTTRTTGAAAGGGGGATGTGGGCACAAAGAGGAAAATGGTGAAGAACTGATTGCCRAGGGCTCCTGTGGGGGAAAGGCAGGAAGTCCCCTGCGGACTTGGCAGCAGCACAGCTGGAGAGGAACATTTCTCCAGGCAGCTTCTGGCAAGGATGCCCTCCTCCTAGACACAACTGCTTACAAGTATTGTTATTTTTTATAACCTCGAGCCACTGAGCGCTGGGATAAGCTCAGACTTCAAAACAGCCCCTCGAGCTCTGCAGAGGATTCCTGCAGGGATGCAGGGCAGGAAACAGGTGTGTGGCCGAGTTAAGGCCCGATGCACGAGGGACGTTCCCGACTCACACGGGCAAGTCCAGTCGTTTGGCTAGGGCCAGCTGCAGCGCCAGGACTCTCTGCTGCTCCTCGCGTTGCGGCGCTGCGGGCACAAGCCACGGAGTGAAGTCCAGCCCAACCTGCACAAAGAACCGTTTATGAGCGCATGAAACGTGGCGGCCTTCAAACGGCAGCGACCTAACGTTCTCCTTGGTTTCATTTTCTCATGAGATGGTGGCAGAAGCTCTTGTCAATGAGGCAAAGGAGCAGAGGACAACACCTTTGGGAAGGTGACGTACCGGGAAATACAGTAACTTACGAGTAATGAAAAGTGAAGCAAACGTGTTGTCACACAYGGAAATGCTCCTCCTGATAACGATTTATAGCAGCCTCTCTAGCTCCCTTGCAATGTTTTCATTGCAGGAATCCAATATCTCAAAGATCTCCAAGCAGCACTCCCACCTTCAAGGATTTTGCAATTTCATTTTTCTCTTGCAACATTGTTTAGCTAGGAAAATAAAGCTTTGTTTTGTTTTTATCCCAACTCATCTCACCTCTGTTTGTGAGGAGCAACGCAAGCATCAGCGACCACAGAGGACACTAAGGATGCAGTGCATTACATTGACCTTCACATTTTGCATGTAGGCAAATCTAGCAAGCTCTGCTTAAGCTGAAATCAAAGCACATTACCTCTCCAATGGCCACCAGCTTATCTTTGTACTTCTCAAAGAGAGGGAGGGCAGATTCCAAGTCCTGTAATAAACCAGCTACAGCTCACATGTTGTGTAAAAACAGCCGGGGGGTAAGTTAAGTCAAGGCAAACAAACCCACACATATCTGTATTATCATGCATCTTGAAAAGCAAATAAAAAGCAGAAAACCAAACAATCTGTTTTCATGATGAAAACAGCAGAGATGACCAGTCTACTGCCTTATTAACAACTTCTGAATAATCTAACTATTCAGCCCTCTAAGGAGGAGATGAACAGATTTCAAGGAGTGTCAGAGGGGTGCTGGTCCAGGCAACTGCACTAATGAACAGGGAAAGACAGACTCCCATCTTCCTCACATCTCACTATCCATCTGGCCTCCAAGGACACAGGAAACCTCTAGGAAAGGAGTCTTGGCAATGTGACACGTCCCTGGGAATCTGATCCTCGGTGGCGTCTGACCCAGAGCAGTGTTAGCTGTGGGTGCTGGGGAACAGGTCTCCTTGAACCAGCCTGCCAGACTGGTCACTCACTGCCCTGTCAGAGGAGCCACGGAGAGACTCCTTCCTCAGCCYGGGCTGTGAAAGCACAGGGCAATTTGCACCTCTGCAAATAAAAAGGCATGTTAAGAACTCGGTGAGGAAGTTCTGAGCAGCCTTCGAGTCTTGGTGAAGGAACCACCCTCATGTGGGCTCTGATGATGACAGAGGGTTATAGTATATCCAGGTTTTCTTAGAAAAATGCTCTTTTCCTACCCCAAAATTTTGCTCTTGGGAAGGAGAAAAAAATAAAGAAGAGAAAAGAAGTTCGATAGTCTTTCTAGTCTTTCTGCGAATTCTTGCTACTTAGGAGCCTTTTGGGATAAATATTCCCCCTAGCATAGGGAGACTGGGTATGAACGCACTGCACAGATGGGATGATTTCAGAGCAAGATGACACGTCCATGTGCTTGCTAGCCCGTGTTAGCTCCCCACACATCTGCACGGGCTTGCTAGCCCAGGTTAGCTCCCCACACATCCGCACATTTCTGCTAGCCCACATCAGTGCACCACACATGTACTTGTCATGGACCAAGTCAGCCCAGAGGTCCCGTGCGGCACAGAGCTGAGTTTCCGCCCAGGATTTCCCAGGCAGGAATAACGATCCCTAAGGAGATGGGAAATTATCCGGTGCTGCCTTGGCTGGAGCTCCCGCCGTGGCGCGCGCTCCCCTTGCTCGCTTCCTGCCACTTTGTTGTGCGTCCAGAGGCACTCTCGGCACAAAACCGCGCTCTGTGTTTATTTATAGCAAGAGGCCAGTGCTAAGCGGGACTTCAAAGCCGCTGTGCCCTCCTAGGCACTTCACAAGGACCGGCCTTCCTGCGAGATAACCCTGGCCCCGGCCGCCGCAGGGGGACACGGCCGGAYGGCCACGCACGGATGTAGCACGGAGGGCTCCGGATCAGCAGGTCTGGCTGGGTGCACCCCAGAGCTGGCCACAGCACCCAGCACACATCCCTTTGAAAATCAGGTAGTGTGGCCACGCTGTCTCTTAACCCTCATTTTGGTGACTGTCAACCAAGTCATTCCTGGGAGAGCCCAGCGGGSATCTGCAGGCAGCTCCACAGGGAGGATTTAGACATAGAGGAACCAGGTAACGCTGCAGCCAGGAGCGCTGGTGCCGCGGGGCAGGACTTCAGCACTGCACTGGGAGCACTGAGGATGCAGGAAACTGGGATCACAGCAGCAGAGAGGTCATAAATCCCTGGGAAATAGAGGAAATCCTGGGGCTGCTCACAAGATAACTTGTCTTCTACTAACAAGGGACATGTGCACTTTATCTGGGCCCTGACAAGGTGTCAAGTGCCTGTTTCCACTCATTGGTGACAGAACATAGAGACCTGGGACAGCAGAAGTGCCAGAGCCAAAGCAGGCACATCCAAGTAGCTAAACAGGCTCCATACACAGTAACAGAGACACAAGGCTGGCACGGGAAGGAGCTGGGCGCCTCACCTGGACCGTGGCACCGYGCCGCCCCTCCGTGCCGCTCTGGATCGGGTGGACCCCAAAGCACGGCATGACAGAACCGTGGTACCTGGGGKGCACAGGAGATGTTAGGGACACGTAAGCAGGTGTATCAGCAATATTACCTCACCCAGGCACTGCAGGCAAAACCCATTTGGTTCGGTTTTCACCGTTGCTTTGGTGGGACATCAGGTCCACCCCCACGGTTTGCCACAGAAGTCGCTTGCTCTTCACKTAACAGCCCCTTGATAGCAAGGCAGACTTCTGTGCGTGCCACTCGCCTGCATTTTTTTTCAACTTTGTCCTAAGTTTTCCCATGCCATCTGCACACTCCTCACATGATGAGTGCTCCACGCGCCAGTGGCTCTGTGCAATGAAGCCTCCTGCAGCAGCTAACCCAAATATCAGCACCACGCGTCATGCTGCGTCCTGGGGGAGACAGGAGCTACATCTCTGGTATTCCTCCAGGCTCCTCATCCTCATGCCTCAGGCTGCTCCCCATGGAGCACAGCCCTGAGCATTAGGAGAAACACATTAATTCCTAATTCAGGCATGGTTTCATCAGAACCATGGCCTCCCAGCCACATTTGTTAATCGTGGCAGGCCCAAAATTGCCAGGTCTGAAGGGATTTCATGCCTGYGCCCCACTAACTCACCTTGTTAGAGAAACCAGCCCCAGCACAGGACATGAATGGATGGCTAACCACCTCCGCCARAGGAAAATGTTGAGACAACAGAGTGCTATAGCAACCTGAACCCTCTCTTTGATCTCAGCTGTATCATTGTGCTGCATATAGAATGCAAAGAGTAGAATAACAAACCTTTCTGCCAAGCCAATAACTTTCTCAAATTCATTTTCCTGCTCTGTGACGGAAACAAAAGCTTGAACCCCAGCCTGCATAAATGAAAAAACAAACAAAAGCAGGAACTCATTAGCGATGAAAGTTGCATTTCCATCTAATTATTTATTTGTTTCTGCTTCTAAAGAGCCTATCTATGCATTGTGTAGGAGTCTGCTGGAAGCACCTTCAGTAAAAGTCTTTGGTCAATTTGTTTAAACTCTTATCACAATAAACAGCAGGATGAAAGAGTCTGTCACCAACTTGGCCTTCCCACCATCTCTTCAGTTGTTCCCATGATTAAAAATCTTGAAAAAAAAATCCTCATGGATCCTCATGGTATGCCCTAGTATTCAACACATTCATGCCCTTGAGTCTACAAGTGCCTCAGAAGAAGCTCCAGACCAAGGGCCCTCAGTGAAGATGCTCCATTTCAGCACCTGAGCAAGCACAGTCGGAGCRAAGGACCCTCAGCTGTTTCTTCTGAACTCCGAGGTGTTTTCCAGGACCTAAGYAGTCCAAGCAACTTGCTCTGAACCTTGTAGCAGCTTTTACTACCCTCCGCACCCTCATGAGCCATATGGCCTTCGCTCCCCGCTACCTGCAGCCACGCACACAGCCTGACAAGGTGGCCAAAGGGCAGTGGCCACCAGCCATGAGGTGCAAAGAGCCTCAGGATAACCCCATCACTACACACTGGGCCTCTGCTTTGTCCCTTCGCACAGGCAAAGCAGTTTTTGAAGCTTTATGTGTGTGCAGGCTCTGCGCCTTGGGGCCTGGCAAGCACCTTCGCGCCGTTCCTGTCCTCCTGCACCCCGGCCCGTTGACCACCCGCCTGGAGCRGTGGCTCCTGCGAGCCCTGGCGCGCGTGGAAGTGCCCAGCGCACCCTGCACATCTGCGAGCTACAGTTTAGGCCTGGAAAGAACCAAGGGCTGAGGAGCTTTATTTTTTTTTTCCTGCAGGGGAAAGGAAACTGCCTGTCTGCTCCGTCAGCTGGGCTGGCAGCATGGGGACAAGGCGAGTCCCATGCTGCRGGGTCAATGCATGCAGCAGCGTGGCAGCACCATTAATAACGAATAACAACAAGCGAGGTGCCTCAAAGGTATCAAGGAATCATGTGAAAGAAAGCACAAACCTTTCTGGATTTTTCTATCACCTCATGTACATCCTGCAAGACAAAAAGACATAAGCTGTCACTCAGAGGACCAACAGTCCTGCTGCTTGTAGCCTTCAAGGGAAGGTGGTGGCTGAAGATGACACGTGGGAGCTCAGGAGTGCTCATAAAGCTGCAGGCTACAGACCCGCTGCGCCACCGGGCAGCTTGTTTAGCACAGTGAGAAGTCCAGCTTCCYGTGACGAGGAAAAGCTCGAGCCGCGCTGCCTGCTGCCGGCAGYAGCACGGGCACCAGCGACACGAAACCCGCGGCAGCCGCACGGCTTCTGCCCCCTGCCTGATTCAGCAGCGCCAGCATGGAGCCGGGTGGCACGGCAGTTCCTTTCTCCGGAACCCTTAGGGCCCTGCGGCCCTGACTCAACTCCCCAGCGGAGGCAGAGGCAGCCGGGCCCGGGGGGCAGCCCCATGCGGCGCAGGGCCCCGCTGTGGGCAGGCGGGTGGGCGARCGGGAGCTGCGCTAAGGCAAAGGGCGGCACGGCCGTCACCGTCGCTGTCCCCATCGCCTTCCACATACCTGGCTGAACTCCTGCGCAGCCAGGTGGCAGTGGCAGTCGATGAAGCCTCCTCCGTCCATGCTCCTGACACCGAGGGCCCGGGAGCACCGCAGAGTGGCTCCAGGCAGGGAGCTGCAGCTCCCGCCRCCTCCGCCCTGCCGGCCGCGGCCAAAGTGGGCGGCGAGCGCGGCTTGGAAATCATTATTTTGCCACGTGTGCTGAGGCTGCTCCCGCTCAGGCCCAACACAAGCCAGCTGCAGAGAGGGATTCTGAGCAGTGAATCCCCGATATGTCCACACGGACAGAACTGCCGAAGGATCTACTTCCTCGATGCCGGCAATGCAGGGCTGGACTCGGCAGCGGGGCATGTGCCTCACTTTGCTTTCGCTGGGGCATCTCTGTACATCACTGCATCCCCACGTGCACTGCGAGGCACAGCCAGCCTGCATCACCTTTAAGGTTACCTGGTATCACCTCTTTAGCTAAACTCCTGTGACAACACAACTAATGACGATTAAATAAATCGCATTACTGTTCTTAAGAGTGTTGCACACCTGTTTGCTAGCACCACCTGGAGGCAAGTTGTRTTTTCCACCCAGTTTAGTGAAAAATGAAAGAGCCTATAGGTCCAGGATAACTAAAGGCTCTAACTATTCTGGGTCAAACAGCCAGCAGAGATTCAGGTGTTTGCTGAACATCTGGTTACTATAATACAGGCTTACAGAAAGACCTACATCAATATGTTTGCTCAAGTTCAGGAACGTGTGTTTAAGCTTAGAGGCTAATTCTAGGTAAAAGTCAGAACAACACAGCTTCTCTGCAAAAGCGAGGGAGATAAAACCCTCTGGCAATTCCATGAAATCAGGGAAGAAAACATGTTGGAAAGCCAAATGCCCAGGATGAGTGTCACATATTGCAAGCTTTTCCTCCTGCGAGTTGAAACTTTCTCCTGTTGAATCTTTCTTCAAATAGAGGGGAAAGAAGGAAGGAAAACAAACAAAACACCCTTCTTCCTGAGCTCTAAGACAAGAGTATCTTTAATTTCCTAAATTACTTGTAGTAAGGAACCCTGTAGCCCTATTTCCAAGCCAGGTCTGTTCCCTCCTGTTCCACCCCCAAAAAGGTATGAATCTTCACCAGATAATTTCAGCAAAGTGTTTTATTAAACATATCCAAAAGGCGCAAGAGGTAA
Source organism: Nothoprocta perdicaria (assembly GCF_003342845.1). Lineage (NCBI taxonomy): Eukaryota > Metazoa > Chordata > Aves > Tinamiformes > Tinamidae > Nothoprocta > Nothoprocta perdicaria. Next base: position 3,274,303 of record NW_020455799.1, read on the forward strand.
AACACCTCACCAGTAAGGAAGGAAGGAAGAAGTTGACCTGAAAAATCATGCAACTACCAGAGACCTAGAAGAGACTTACCTGAATCCTAAAGCCAGATGCCTTTGATCYTGCCATGTTTGTATGCTGCATTACATGATGGTCACAGACAAAAATTAAAACTCTCCCTGTATTTCCTTCATTGATCCAGTAACCTCCCCAGAAAGAAGTCTCCTGTTCTTTAGCTGACCCTCAGAACAATTCACCTTCATAACTTATTTGGCTCATTGCTGTTTTACAGTCAAGAAAATGTTGGTGTTTCAACAGGTTCACATCCACACAGACCCCGTGAGGCAGCAGAGCATTCAGTTTTTAGGCCATTGGCCAATGTATCTCAATTTACAGCTTCAAGGCAGGCATCCAATGTGCCTGTACAGCAGAGAGGCACCTCCAGAATCTCACAAAACTGGGGATTGCCTACCTCTCACATCTGATTGCTCCTGATATGGAGCAGTCAGAAGAGTTAAACAGCAASAACAGAAAATTCTTGAAATAGGAATGAACTTAAGGCTCCTCTTTCTCAGACTAGTTACAACTTCTTTCTAACCCATAATTTACCTATATAAAATAGAATATGGTTCTAAAAGGAAACAAAACAAAGATCAGAACCTTCTCAAAATAGCACAGATYTTGTCTTCAACACATCTTCTGGAGAAGATGACCTGGCTCACCTTGAACGTAGAAAAGAGCGAAATCTAATGATCTCACTCCAGGAGAAAGCAAGTTCTGAGCTACTGCACACAGGGGAAGCGGAGGAAGGAGTCGAAGGGCTGCAGCTCTTCTTCCAAATCCTTTGAAGGAAACTGGAGCTGTGCTTCTGCACTGCTCTCAGAGCTGAAGCAACAAAATGCACCAAAAACAYCTCGTCCAGCAGAGCTTCTCAAGGGGCTCAGGCAGGGATGTGTCCCGGGGATTACGCACTGTAAAGACGTGCTAACCGGCTGACTTCCCTACGTGCACAAAGGCAGAAACCGAGGGATGAGGATGACGTTGAGCACTGAGCATTAGCCATACCCCAGGCTAGGAGCAGCAGACAAGCACTCTGAAAAAATACACTTTACATTATCCAAATTTTGTGCTGCTCTTCTTTACGTTCATTCAGGAAGATGACAGATGGAAATGATCCAACTTTAGCCCATGTTTAACATGACAATGATGTGCAAGAACAATATATTCAAGAAATACACAATATAGACCACAGCACGCAACTATGCAACAGATTTCTTGGACTCTCCTACAGCAAAACTCCACTTTGAGACAGAACGTGTGTTGGTTTTATTTATGAGGCCATAAACAGCRGTTTCTGTGACGTAACTTATTTCAGGTTTTATGTAATGCTAAGCCTATAAGCGAAGAAAGTTCCGAAGTTTTGGAAATACCCTCAGCGCATTCTGTGTTGTCACTTCTATAACTTCTTCAACTGGGATTCCTTTAATTCTGGCAATACATTCGGCAGCTATGTAAATATTTTTTGGTTCATTTCTTTCCTGCAGTGCATAAAAAGAAAAAATTACAGATCCCTACAGACGACAATGTGTCGTCTGAGATCAGCTCTTTCTGACACAGTTTCAACKAGGTTGTGGCATCTACGACATTTATCTATCCCCCATCTCTCAGTCACAGGAATGCTACCCCTTCAGGTGTTTCTTTGACCTCTTCAGTGAGGAAATTTCACTTGGAAATTCCTTTTGTCTCTCTTCTCCGATTACATTTCCCTCCACCAAGAGCTAGCCTCCATATATATAAATACATATATATATATGTGTGTGTGTATATATATACATATATATATAGCTTTATATACGTATTTATAAAAAGAACTCAACCCACAATTTACCTGTTTTACAGGCCCCAGAACAGGAGAGTCACTTTCTAAGCATATATTTTCCAGAGGTAAGAGTTTCACAAGTTTCTGGTTCTTGAAGAAAATAAAGATATCTATTATATGTCCTGTTCATTTAGACATGGGGAAAAAATGCAAGATGAAAGGATAATGTTCTTCATTTAAAAGCAATGTCTAAAGACCCAGGTGCCACTGACAGCTTTTGATCAACAATTTCAGAACAGAAGCAAAAAATATCAGGAGCTGCTCAAGAAGTCTTTCAAAAAAAACGGGTAATCTTGTCCTTTCTACTCTCAGTAATAGCACTATTAATAACTAATAGTTAAAGTACTGTTTCCTGTGYTTACTGGATGCACTGTTATTTATTAAATAAGGTAATTATATTGCACAAAACACCTTATGCTTGCAGTTACCAATGCAATTTTGTTACTTTTCCATACATTTATTTGTGTATCTTTTCCTGTTGTTTTTTTCCTTAACCCTATTTTACTTTTTTTTTTTTCTCTCCAATTCCTATCCCCATCCTTGTCTATGCTTAGCCTTCATGACTCCTGTGTTTGAAGCATGCCTTTTCCTTTCTTCCATTTAAGCTTACATAAAGCTTAAACTGCTGATAGTGCAGTCCATCCTGCACTATCCCCCAGAGGGAGAATTTAGCACAGCTTGCCACAGCTCAGAACAGAAATCACAAGGGCATTCTCTCAAAGAGAAGAGAAAAGAGAAGGGTAAATAAGGCCAACACAAGTAACTTAGCTGCCTTTCCCCTTCAGCATGGCATATGCAAACTACTTCCTTTCTTTAAAAAAAAAAAATAAAATAAAATAAAATAAAATAAAGAAGTCTCTAACTTAGCCAAATATGAACACAATTTCTTTTGGGGATGGATGTGTAAAACTATGGTATGACTGCCATATAAATCATTTTTTTTTTCAAATGTCAAGTCTGTACTAAAAGCAGTGCAGTGATACAAATTTCCAAAGTTCTCCAGAATGCACCAAAACAAGAAAAAAGAGTCCCATTTCCCCAGAAATAATTGAACTGTTTTAGCTAGAATTTCCCTCTGAATGTCTAGCTGTGGCAAAAAACCCCGAATGTTATAATGTGCAATAGTATAAGCAACTGAAAGCAGGATCTTCTATCAACCAGTGTCTGGTGAGGTTAACTATAGGCAAGTACTGCAATTACCACTTCAAAACGCGCAGACATAAAAAAAAAAAAAAAAAACCAAAAAAAAAAAAAAAAAAAGACTTTTGAGCTATACCACAAAAATGTAATGTACCACAAAAATGTAATGTTTTCATCCTACATAAGCTGAGCTCTATTAGCTGAAATCATCGATCACCAAGACAAAGCATTCCCCTTTAAGTGTTACCTGCTCATTCCTTATAACAGAAGGCGGGATGGAGAAGAAATATCCAGATTTCACCCCTTCCATTGCTACAGATGGCTTCCCATCGAATGCATGGAGTAACACGTTCTCAGCACCTCAGAGGATACAGCCAAAGCAATTCATTAACAGTGTTTACTGTAGGTCTGCAACATCAGCTTCCAAGGGGATGTTGATCCCACCTTTGAACCACTCCTCCCAAGTCTGATGTACTCAAAATGGCAAGAGGACATGGCAAAACCAAAGAAGTTCTACTGATGAATGCAGCGAAGCAGAAAGTGCACTAAAAACATACCTTGTTCCTGTAAGAGACGAATGGTTGGCCTTCCGGCTGAGTAGGAATGAACATTTCTGCAAAGCAAGAAGGAATGAGGGAATTTCCCTCACGTACAAACACAGATGAACTGGCAGCAGCTTGGGAAGAATTAATCTGTCTCACATCTCTTAGTAGGAAAGAATTTTACAGACATATAGACAAATCGTTTTAGCTACTGTGAAGATACAGCAATAACCCAGCAGGSACAGGACATGCAAAAAGACCACTCTATCCAAGTAGAAATACAGGGAAAACTTAATTAATAAATCTCAAACTGCAGACTGACAGGCTGAAGATGCCAGTGTAATCCCTGTAAGAAAAAGTCCCATGAGTTCTCAGCAATTACCAATCCTCTAAAAATATTGCCTTAGGTTTTTGAGACCTAGCAAATTTTTCTATTAGTATAAACAAAACCTACAAGGGCAAATCCAGTCTTTTTGCTAACTGAATCTGCTGGATCAAAACCTGTCTTTGTTCTTCTTTCTGTTCATCTGTGCTTGCATATCTGGGAGCGAAATCTAGTCCAACCTAGAATAAAAGTGAGAAAATGTCACATACCTACTGCTTGACTAAACCACAACACTGTATGAAAGCAAAACARGCCTCAAAGCTGCATGGCATTTAAAATGTACCAGGTAGAGAGTGCAATTAAAATGAGCTCAATTGTACTTTACTAATATCAGAAATTGTTAATAAAAGAATTCATACTCACACATCAGCCCCATTATCTTCAAACCAAATGTAAGACAAGAGATAACACATGGATATAGACAATGAATCACGAGGAACCAAAGCTAGATAAGTCCACAAGGTATGCTGAAATCAAAGCCTAGCCTAACTTTGTCAGGGCAGGACAGAGGAATAATCTGAAGGAGGATAAGCATGACTCTGTTTCACCGTGCCAGAGAATACATCAAAAGGCATCCAGGTACGTAAGAGAATCTATCACAATTTTGCAATTCTTCCTCCTAAATTTACACATTTAAGWAGCATTTATTTCCTAATAACCACAAAAAAAATGAAATTAAGCAAACACATGAAGAGACATAGGCAAAGTAATTAAAAATCAGATTCWGCACTTGTATTTACTACATGTTTTYAACTCTGGAGACATATGCTGCCAAAACCACAGCCCTTTACAAAGGAATCTACTCACTTCTCCAATTGCTACCAGCCTATCTTCATAGCGCTCTATAAGCGGCAGCGCAGCGTGCAGATCCTGCAAGAACAGAACACAGGAGCATCTCACCGGCCCCGTGAGACGGTGCAGCCTCAATCCAGCATCACCGTCACCCGGGACATCCCCTTGTCTCTGTTAACTCCAGCACCCTGAAGGCCGCTGCTGTGTGAGAGTCGAGTGGCCGGGGTGTTTAGACCCCGGGACTCCCCTGCTTTGCCCCAACACCCTTCCCCTCAGGCCGGTCTCTCCCCAGGAGCTGCAGTGACCCCAAACGCGCCCCCAAGGAAGGCCGCGGTCACGCGGCGGCCGACAGCTGCCCAAGTGCTTCAGGTTAAGGGYGCTCGCGCAGCCTTCCCACCTCCCTCGCCAGCAACGGGCGGCCGCAGATGCCCAGGCCTTATGTTGGATATAAACAAACCGCCCGCGGGGGACTTTGGGGGCCGGTTCAGCGCGGCATCTGCAGCACAGCTCAGCAGCTTCGGCGAGCAAATGTGCTCGAGGACGAAGGCAGACAAGCGGCTGCACSGAGAGCCCTGGGATGTGGCCCGCGCTGCTTTGCACGTTACATAAAGGACCGGAGCTCCCRGTCGGTTAGCCCACGTGCATTCCTTAAACAATGCCCCAGAACCACAGGCGCGTGGCGGGACAACACGGGCCCCAAGCAGCGTTTTCAGCGCTGACGGACCGGGGCGCCTCGGCTTCACCTGCAGCGTGACGCTGCGCCGCTCCTCCGGGGATACATCCTGGATGGGGTGAAGTCCCAGGCAGGGCAGGACGAACCCGGGGAACCTGGACACGAGAGACGGCCGAGGGCTGGCGGACGGGGCCGGCTGGGCTGGCAGGGGGCAGGACGCGGCGCTGGGGGTCCCTGCTACGGCCGCGGGCTCCGCAGCCTCCCCCTAACCAGGGCTAACGCCTTGTAAAGGGCGCCGGGCCCGGCTCGGGCGGCCTGAGCCGCGCGACGGGTGTGGGGCAGGGGGAACGGCTGCGTTTTGGGGGGGTGCCGGGCAGGGGGGCGCTGCCGTGGGCAGGGCGGCCGCTCCCACCTCTCGGCGAGCTCRGCGATCCGGTCGAAGTCCCCCACGTGCTCCGAGACCACGACGAGCGCCGTCACGGCCGCCTGCGACACACAGAGAGCCGCTGGCGCCGGGCGGGCAGGCAGGCAGGGGGCCGCGGCCGCCGCCATCGCGGCGCTACCTGCTGCGCCGCCCGCACCACGTCCGCCACGTCCTGCGGGGGAGACAAGGGGCGTCAGCGGCGGCCGGGCCGKGCCGGGCCGGGCCGTGCCGGGGCCGCGCTCACCGTCAGGAAGCAGGGCGCGGCCAGGTGGCAGTGACAGTCCACCAGCCCCGGCACGGCCGCCGCCATGTCGCGCCCGCCGCTGTCTTCCGCTTCCGGGGCCGGCATGTTGGCCTGGGCGCGGGCGGGAAATGGCGGCGGCGGCGGGGCGGCCGCCATGGCGCGGCGGGGCGGCG
>NW_020455799.1:3280619-3292764 GCF_003342845.1 Nothoprocta perdicaria
GGGTGAGGCGGCCGGCGGGGGGCTGCGGGGCGGCCCCGTTCGGTTCGGGGCGGCTCGGCTCGGCTCGGCTCGGTCCGGTGTGGAGCGGCGCGGAGCGGCCCGTGCAGCGCGTGCGTGTCTTGCAGACCTTCGAGGCGGCGCTGCGGGAGAACATCAGCAGCGGCGGGCCGCCCTGCGAGGAGGCGGCGGGCGCCGGCGGGCGGCACAGCGGTGCGTGTCCCGTCGCGTGTGTGTCCCGCGGGGCCGCCACGGGAGAGCGTGCCCGAGGCGCCGGCAAGGCCGGCCTGAGCCCCGGCCGCGCGCAGCCGCCGCCCTGGGGCGCTGGGCGCGAGCCGAGGGGCGCAGAGCCCCCCGTGAGGGGCACAGCCGGGGTGCCCCCTTCCCGGGGGGTGTTAGCCCAGCAAACCAACCCCCCCGGGGATAGGCAGGCACGGGAGAGGGTTGCCGGGAGACATTGTGTCATCTCCGCCCTTGGAAGCGGTCGGGGAGCGCCTGGGGAAGCGCGGSCCGGGGCTGGGCGGCTGGCGCTGAGGGGGCGCCTGCCGAAATGGCGCTCGCGGAGCAGCCCCGGGTAACTCGCCTCTTGGCCTGTGCTCGCGTCAGGTGCTCGTGCCTGCAGCTCAGTGCTCCGCGCTGGCACGAAGCCGAAAACCCGCCTGCTGATCAGGTTGTGAGGGAAGAGCTCCTGGKTTTTGTTCAGAAACCTTCAGCAAATGCAGATCCAGAGTGATAAAACTGTACCTGGCACATGACCTTTTCTTCCCAATCCAGGAGCTCCATCCTAAAATGAAAAAAAAAAAAATCACAATTCAAGTCAACCTGCAAGCATTTTTTCCCAAGGATTTTTATTTTAATATGGATATATGAAAGTAAAATATTTCCATATTGTCTTCAGATTGTAGTTTTAAAGATGTCGCTAAGCCTTGGCCCCATGAGATACCAAGTCCAAATTTGACCTGCAAAAGGTCAAAAATGCATTGGTCTCATGGTGCGAAATGCTTAACCGATTCAACCTTAATTTAGCCTATTTCTAATTTGTTCAAAAATAGAAATAGTTTGTAGATGTTGTTTTCACTAAGTTACCCTCTTTACAATCTAACTTTGTGCCAGCTGAGATACTGTTTTCCTGTCTTCTGTTATAAAGTGGGAATTGTGCTGTATTGTGCTCTTTTGCTTGACGTGATGTTAGTGACGTGCTCGTGTCTGATCTGGGTCCAGTTTGAACCACCAAGTGGTCAGCTATTCGGTGCACCATGTTTTTGGTGTGCCAGCAGCTCGAGCCTTTCCGCTCTGTCTTTAAGGACTTTTATTGYCATGTCTCTGCCTCTACCCAAACACCCCAAACCAACCCCTTGATTTTGACTTTGAGCATCCTGTGCTGCACAGATTGACCAAGAGAGGGAGCTGGAAACCGGCTCTTTAGCAGTAGACCAGGTGGCTTTGCTGGTTACGCTCAGCCCGTTGATGGGACCCAKGGGTTAGCTTTGAAAGGTGTGCAGMTAAAAGCTTTCCAGTTTTCATTTGGCCTTATGATTAGTTTCAGGGCAGATGCCTTTATCTTCAATGGTAATCATACATGATTACTATTTCAAATCTACAGCTTTTTACTAATAACTTTGTTTCAAAGGGGGGGGAAATGTAGGAGCATTTTTATAACAACTTTGTATGCTTCTGATTTTAGATTCAAACATTAAGATTCTCGAAGATGAGTTTGATGAACTTATTGTAGAGACAGCAACAAAACGTAAGCAATGGCCTAAAAAGATACTAATGCACGCTGTCCAGACCATGAAGGAGGAGCAGGAGATGCTGGTGAGTAACCGGAAATTTCCTGCAAACTTTGCCTGGAGTAGTTGCTGGTCATAAGTAGTTAGGAGAATTCACTAAATCTTCATTTGTAAGTTCCTTTCCGTTGTTTCTTTTTTTTTTTTTTTTCCCCAAATAATGAAGTCATTTCTTTGCATTAATTTGTCTTAATTTGTTCTTCAGTAAATTGAGGGTTGCTATGAAGTCCTGTGAAGTGTGAGCAGTTTGGGGCTGTGGCACCGTTTGGCAAGTTACTTGCTGAGCGTTGCTTCAACAGGATTACTCATGTGTTARGGACACTTGGCCCGTATTTATCTTGTCCTATCAGGGATTCTGAAATCCTTGCCTGAAGGCTGCTCTTGAAGTATTAAATGTTATGATATAGATAGGTAAATACTATCATGTGTAGCATATGACTTTCTAAAGGCGTCCAAATTTTTCCTGAGCACCTTTGTTGGATAAGCAAGTGTTCAGCAAAGAAAGGGAAAAAAAGTCATGAATAAATGCAGTGTTTTCTCTGTTTTGTGGCACTCGGTGTAAAATTACTCTTGGCATAAAACAGCCCACTCGCGTTCTCGGATGCTAAATTTCACGTTTGCAGCTATGCTAAGTCCGTATTTTCCTGACCTGTTGGATTAATCAGGGACCAACTTTCTTTCCATCATTTATGTCATCCTAAAAAGACACTTTTTTTTTCTGTCTGTCATTATGTGTAAAATGTGGGCCCACTGCTCCACGAGGCAGGGCACCTGGCGGCAAAGAGTATTGAAAAGTCTGAAGTACTTAATGCTTTCTCTGCCTTGGTCCCTAAGGGTAAGACTGTCCCAGAAATACAGGCCCCTGGAACCAGTGTGAACTCTGGGACAAGGAAGGTTTACCCKTGGTAGAGGAGGGTCAAACTAGGGAACGTTTAACCAAACTGGAAGTACACAAGTCCACGGGACCTGACGGGATGTCCCCATGGCTGCTGAGGAGCTCGGCTCATGCTGATGTTATTGCAAAGCTGCTCAGTTACCTTTGAAAGCTCATGGCAATCAGGGGAAGTTCTTGAGAACTGCAAGAAAGCAAGTATTACTTTTGCCTTCAAGCAGAGCGAGAAGGAGCTTCGGGCAGATGGGATCTGGGATTCTGGCAATTGCCTTGCACCAGTACAGGCAGGAAACCAAGCGGCTGGAGAGCAGCCTTGCAGAGAAGATGCTGGTGGGCGGCAAGTCGAATGTGGACCAGCAGTGCTGCCTTGCAGCAAAGAGCAACGGTGTCCTGGGCTGCATCGAGCAGGGAGTTGCCAAGGGAGTTGGCTCCAGTGCCAAGGAACTGGAGCATCTGGTGTGCAAAGAACCCAAGGGAGCCGGACCTGCTCAGCATCAAGAGGAGAAGGCTCTGGGAGATCCTACCAGTGAACAGAAATACTTTTTGAAAGAGGAGTAAAGGAGACAGCTAGAGTCTTCTCAGTGGTGCCCAGGGACAGGGCAAGAGGGTACGAATGGAAAGACAGGAGATGCCATTTAAACATAAGAGAAAAACACTCATCTCATTAATTAGTCAAACACTGGAACGAAATCCAATGGAAGGTGGTGGAGTCTCCAGCCTCAGTAATACTCAGTTTGCTAATGTATAACTCAAGGATTTAATTTGACCTTTTAATATTTTTGCAAAAGGAAAAAGATGCTCTGCCAGTACAGGAATATTTAGCATGCCTCTCAGCCTGCCTTTCGTCTCTTGTTCATCCTTTCGGATTTTGTAACAACACAACTGGGTGATTATTTTAGTTCTGTGTCTGTAACATATGGGAAGTTTCTAGTGCACCTCTGTAAACGAAGTGGCTTTTTTCCTCTCAGCTATTTCTGTGTAGCTTCTCGTGGTTTCCTTGTTGAGTGAGGAGTTCTCAGGTTCTTTTTGCACCCTAAATGTTATGAACATGAGTATTTTCTGCCACACAAGGTAACTGTGAAGATGCTGCACATAACAGGTTTAACTAGAGAGAACCGTTCCGTTAGTGTGATGATCTCCTTACACCTGCCCAAGCAAGGCTTCTCCTGCAGGTTTTCCATCTATAGTTCTGCAGCGTTCTTCTGTCTGGGGCTGTCACTGTAGACTTGCAAATGATGTGTCAGCTGTGAAAGTTTTGCTCAATAGAGCTGCAAGGAGGAATAAATAATTTTCTACCTTTTTCTTTAGCTCAGGAAGAATGAGGGATAACTCTTAAGAGGATAAARTATTTAACTTAAAGATGATACAACTTACGTTGCTTTGTTTTTCTTTGTTTCCTCTTTCCCCAGCAGTGTCTTATAATTCTCCTTTGACTAAAACTAAATGATATGTGACGTTGACACAGTTACTGATGTCAAGTCACAAGATGCACAGTAGGGCCAAGGAGCCAGAGAGCCTGACTTGTGAAGGAGAATGTCCTTATTCAGGCATAAATACTCGCAGAGAAATAATATCGTGATTTAAAGCAGTTTTCTTTTTTGTAGTTTTATGTATAAATGTCGCCTTTGWTGAAGTTCACGGCTCTGTGAAATCGTACCGGTTTTGTGAGTGGTTCCTTAGAAAGTGCAGCAGTTCTTGTTCCTCAGTTGTGCAGCAGATGGCAATGCTTCATCCCGAATGTCTGGATTGCAGCCTAGAAACCCTTGCCCATTAATAATAGAATTTTACAAACTAAAGTAAGTTTTGGAGACTTGTGAACAGTGAGCATATTAACTGTGCTAACCAGAGCACTGTTTCCAGTAACTGACATAAAATATACATACAATGGGCTCTTTGTCTAAACACCACCATCTCCTAACTGCTGCGTATGTATTACAGCAAGAGGGTATTTCAAATTTTCTCTTTTTTTTTTTTTAATATGCAGAAGCTCTACAAGCCTGTGGTAARACCAGAAGAGATAAAATCACCACCTTCTCAAGGTAAAGATTTCTCAAGGGAGGCACCTGTGTTGAGAGAATACTACCTGCCTTGCTGCCTGTTACTGTTTAAAAAGTTTTCTCCCTTCAAATAGTTCAGCAAAACAGCTGGAAGGCTTTCATAGCAGAATATATTGCCACATCAATTTATTAAATTTTATCCGGCTTTCTTGATGCTGTGTGCTGTTGGGCAMTGTGCTTAAAGGTAAAAGCTGGCCACTGTGTGGATATTGCGGAGAAATTGTCAACTCAACAGGTTTTCTTACCTCTTTCCTTAACCACAAGGCAAGATGCAGAGCTAGATGGATTGTTGACATTAAACTTGGACAATTTTTATGTTCCTTTCACGTAAGTACTGGAAATGGTTCGCCCTCTCCCTGATCTATTAGTTTCTTCTGGAGATTTCCTAATTTGTAAAGTAGGTATGAAGTTGGATCCTGTTTATGTGATTTGTTAGTGTTGGAGAAGAAACATCACTGTAAACATTGCCCTAAGTTCGTTAGGTGCTTTTGAAAGGTTATTCAATCTTTCAAATTATGTGAATGTCTTGGAACAGGGTTATGAGGTTCACCTGAGGAAATGGCAAATTCCCATGTGCCTGTTCTTTACTATTGAAAATTATGGAGTTTACCAACATTGTGGAAATTTGAAAAATGTGGTTACAGAGCTGTCAGCCTGCATTACTGCACATAACATAAAGCTGGGGTAACAAACAGCTTTGGTAAGTGGGGTTTGAGGAGCAAAGCTCAAGCTTCCAGGTCTGAGCCTGCTGATGTGGTTTACTCAGGGCACCGTTTCCTCTTTGTAAGCAGTAGGAGACTTGGCTTCCAGAAATGCCAGCCTGTGCAGCAGAGCACCAGCAGGAGCAGGGAAGCTGCACTTCATATTTGGTTTCTTTTAGCTTCTGGTGTCCAGATCCACACCCTGTGATGTGGATGTGCTGCTCCTTGACAGCTTCCACTAAGGTGCTGCCTTTCAGGATAGGTAACAGTGAAGGCGTTGTCTAACCAAGACAACAGAGTTTGTGTTGAATTTTAGTATCTATGTAGTCTTTGGGAAGTGTATGTATCCCAGTTTAGCAAGTACAGTGGCCAGAAACCAAAAATGTTTAGATTACTCAATACCTTTCATTTCCTTTTTTCATTTCCCTATGTTTTGGAAAGCCTTGAACACTGAGGAATATAATGTTGTCCATGTAAAGCTCAACTGCAGGCAAATTTCTTTTAACTGCGTATCAGTCTTTCTGTGTATCTAGAACAATTCAAGTAATTATTTGGTTTTAATTTATTTATTCCTTCGCTGGAACTTCATAGCATCACCATCTTTTAATCTCAATATCCTGTTGTAAAAAGCYTTCATTAAGGGCATATTTCTCTTTTGGAGACTACCTATTCCTTAGCCTCTGTTGTGCATTTAGAGAGGCTGCTGCTATGTTATTTTTCCCTCCAAATGCTGTAAGATGGTGCAGTTTAGCATCCAAAATGCCAAATGATGGTACACTTTAGCATCCATTTCCATAGTCTATTAGTACATCTTGCCTAATTAGTGTCTAATTAGTACATTGTGCATACAGGCAGACATGTGAATTTTGTCTCTTGCCACTTGCAGGAGGTCACTAACACTTTGCACTAGAATATGGTGATTGACTTAAATCATCTTCAGTAGCACCGATGAGATTGCCCCTAAAAGACAGTAAGAACAGTATAGTAAAAATAAATAGTAGAGTTAAAAATAGTAAGAATATTAAGTGGGAGATGGAGACTAGTTAGTTCCCAGCAGCACACTTGGTGGAAAGTCTTTGGTGATGTTGTAGCTTTGCAGAGAACTCTACAGGGAGAAATGGGAGAGCACATGTGAACTTGGCTGATTTTCAAACTTCAAGTACTATTTTTGTTTCTTGTGCTTTGTCTAACCTGTAGGGTTTCTAAGTAAAGAACTTTGTGGCTTGCTGTAGTGGAGACTTCTAAGCACTGCTGCCTATTTAGTGGTTGAGAGTAATAACAGCAAGATAAAACACATCAGCTGTCAACTGCAAAGCTAKGATGCTACAAGTGATTTGCAATATGGATGGTTTTGCCAGTGAAAGGGGTGTGCTGCAGGATATGCTGGGACTCTACAACTTCTCTGTCTAACCTAAGAAGTGAATAATGATGAATGGGGCAAGGGGTTGCATTTCAGAGGTTCACCTTGTTTGTTTGTTGCTAGATACCTACATGGCAGAGCTGAAGCAGCAGGCAGAAACGGCCTCCAAACAGATCGGTGACATAATGAAGGTGAGAGCTCTGTGTACTCCATGAGGATACGTTATTTCTTGCCTTGATTGGGTAAAATGTCATCAAATACGATTTCTAATCAATCCTAGCTTATAATTTTGTACAAAAAAAAAAAAAGCCTGTGTGCTCTTGAAATGGAGTCCTGCTTTAGTTTGGGACTCCAGCTCTGCTGGTGCTGGTGCTCCTGTGCCTGTCAGCTTCTCGTCAGCGCGTTGTGCTCGCTGCCGCCCTGGCCTTTCCCGTGTAACCGGCGGCGCTTGGCTTTGTTTTTGCAGTCTCTCCCAGCACTCATAGAAAGAGCGGAAGGCTTTTCCCAAGCACTGACTTGGCAACCAACGCTGGAGCTCTGCAAGCTGCGGGAAGAAGTGTTTGCTGCCTSTAAGGTGAAGGGGGAGGACAAGGCCAAGAACGCCCCCTCGCCGGTAGAAGTCACACCAACGAGCACTGATCCCAACAAAGACACTTGCCTTTTCTTGMAAAGGAAGAGAACTGCAGACTTGGCACAAGCGAGACGCTATCCGCTGCGCCGCAGGAAGATCGCGCTGAGCACCTGAATCTCTCGTCTAGCATTTTGAGATTGGAGACTCAGTTGTCCTCTTGTGCTSTGTTGCTTTTTCCCTTCTAATTCAGTGCTCTTCCTAAGAACTATCTTAACTATTTAATCTKGGATCTTTTTAAAAATATTTCTCCTCTTACTATGACCCCGCTGGTATATGAAAGCCTAAGCCTATCAGTAGCACCTATCCAGCAAGTGTATGTAGTGATTAACCCTCATTTCTTGCACTTTTATTGCAGGGCTCGCTGTGGGTGCTGATGTTTCAGAGTTGTGCACATGCTTTGTGCACATGGGCAGTCTTTCTGTAGGCCAGAGACTGCTCGTTTCCATGAAGCATGTGCCTAAGGAGGCTGGAGAGTATCTGCTTCTCCAAATACACCCTCACCTGCACTCACTGGGGTGACTGTTTTTCCTCAGTAAGTTGAATTAAAAAGAATTTCATAATGGAATATATTAAAAACACCATTTTAGTGTGATGTTACAGTTTAGAAAATCCACATGTAAGTGTAAAATTGGTCCCTGCTATTAGACCTTCCTTGAATTTAGGTCAACTGGCCCTATTTATAGTCATGTTTAAACATAGAGTTTTTATAATTGTATATATTTACCTTCAGTGTGCTATTCTGAACAGCAATGGACCATACACATCTTCTCTGATATTTTCATTTCATGTATTCCAAATATGCAGTCTGGGGGTTTCCTGGACAGTATTTCTACACATTACAAGATCTTGACTTTGGTCATGTATGCATCTGTGATATTTGACTAAACTTTTAAAATCAATGTAGACTGACAGTAAATGAGGTTAAGTTGAGCTTTCTTATGCTTTTTTTCCCCACACATTTGTACCTAGACAATTGCACAGTGCTACTAAYTAGAGTAGCATGACTTAACCATTCATAACTTCTAGCTTGCAGGATACACTCATGGCCAATGTGTGTTTTGTCACACAGTAACATGAGTTTTTTGAAAAACTTTTGTTAATAAAATGTACTGTGGTAGGAAGGTGGTCCAACTTTGTGTTTAAGAATYGGAAAATTGAAGAAAATGTGTGACAGATTTTAGCAGCTAAGTTTGAAAAGATGAGCATCAGCATCTGTATTGAGATTTTGTATAGCYAATCACATGTAAATACTTGTTTCAGATTGCTTTTATATATATGAACTTCTGTTTTTATACAAAGCAAATTAAATCAATTAAGAAAGATCAAAGTTTCGGATCATGTTGTCCCTTCTAATCCTGGCATTAGTGTGGTCACACTTCAGAGGACATCTGTGTTACATTGGGGCTCGAGTAACTGCAGCAGTTCCTTTCAGTGCCTTTGAACTCACAACTGTTACTCATGTCAGGGCTACACAGCCTCTAATAGRAGAGAAGACAGGATGTGTGAGGGCCTGGAACTGCAGCGCTGAGGAACGCGGGGCTGGGGCTGCTCCTCACACAGGAACCTGCTGTCCCTGCTCCTTGGGAACGGGTGCTCCTGGCAGGGCTGAAAATTGGAACCAGCGCTCCCGCCATTGGGATCCACGCTCCATAGTCTGACTGTTTCTGGACCAAGCACTGCAAGGTCGTGTGTCTACCACCGTGTCTGAGCATTTCCTACAGTAATAGAGAAGGTCAGGGAATCCTGCTGGATAGTAGGATGGTAGGATGCTGGATGGTAAAGRTAATGTCTAGGATTTTTGAGGAGTAGGGATGTTGACCTAAGAGGGTCAACGTCAGACATGTTCTAAGGAACAAGGAGGGAGAGCACTGTGGATTAAGACCTGGAAGGGACTTAACGAACTCATCCTGCTGTGCATGGTAACACTTRGCTAGGAGGCTGCAGTCGGACTAGGGAGGGGTTGGAAGACGTGTAAACGGATGCCCGGTACCTGYGCCAGGGCAATGGTGCCTTGTTCTGCGCTCCTCGTTTCAGTCACAGCTGGATGGGAAAAGAAAACAGCTGGAAACACTGGCTATAAAGAAAAATCAATTAAAACCCCAAATGCACCATTTAAGCTAAGAGTTTCTGGAGCTCTGGGGGGTCTCTTCTGGCCAAGGACAATGGAAGGTGCTTGAAATGAGGGTCGGGTGAAGAGCTGAACTYGGCACTCGAGTGTTCAGTTGTTCAAGTCTGCATCAAGAGGTACTTGCAACAAGCAGTGTCTGGGATGGATCTTCCCCACTATCAAAATACTTATTTCACCTTTTCACATAAAATAAAGGACACTTGCGTATGTTCTTCRCAAAGGACATGATAGTGCTGTGTCCTTTAGTTAACTTTTCATAGAAATCTGCACTGTTGTGCAAGACAAGCGTCTAATCATGTTGCTACCGAAATGTCACAACCTTCAAGCACCTTATTTTTAACTTGGGCGATCTGGTATTGCATCAAGAAATGTCTGGTCGTTCTTCTTAATATAGCCCTTGTAAGACTTTTGTAAGACAGCTCGGTGGCAATGGGTGCTTGGGAACGTTTGCAAACGGCCTTCAAGTTTCTTAGCCCCAGAAATCTTCCTGTGGGCACCAAGGGCTGCGTGAAAGGCTGGGCCCGCGGCGGCCTCAAGCCACCGCTCTCCAGAAAGGCGGCGTTGCGTTGGAGTGCGTTGAGCAACCCTGAGCGTGTGTAGATTGCTTCACTGCAGACAAAAATCACTGATAAAATTGCTGCTCTAAAATGTGAACCCAGCTGAGCAGTCTGGACTCCCGCACAGCAGCGCTGCGCCGCTACTGCTGCGCTGCTTGGAATTACTGTGTAGGCATTTCTACAGATGCAGCAGAGATAACTTCAACGCTAAGCAGAAACCTGTTTCCATAAGCAAATTTTGACTTTTCATTTCCTTTGCCGTGCTGAACAGGAGTGGACGGTACTGGGGCTCAGAGGGACTTTTCTGTGATTTGCCCCATATTGGCGGGATCTGGGAAGCCGCCTTTCTCCACGATGTTGGGAAGGCCTTGGCTCTTGCCAGGAGCTCCTCGCCAGGGTGGGTGTACAGCACGCACACRTCCTTGCCGAGCTGGGCAGCCCTCGGTTCAGTCGGATGCTCCGGTTGTGCAGGTGCCGCTGGTGGCGGTGTTGCTGCCGGAGGAGCACAAAGCTCCACGCGGGGTGCACTCACAGTCCCTCTGGGCRAAAGGAGCCGCTTTTTCCCCCAAAGTCACTGTCGTTTGCTCATAAATGGCTTTTGCAAGAGAGAATATAGCTGTTCTCTGAGCTCATGCAAATACTGACCTCTAATCTTACGCTTTGCCTAAAATGTGCTTAAGCTGCAAAGACAAGGAACGTAGTGCTCTCTTCTTAAGCAACTGTCCCAACTAATTCCCCACGGGTACCTGTGTTTGCTCCTGTAACTCCATGATGAGCAGTTTAAGGGAAAACGGGGCCATTTCCAAAGCTGGGGCTGAGCACAACCCACCCATAGCGGTTGTGCTCTGCCCTGGGGCTACAGCTAAAGCCAGGAGAGGCTGGTGCTGCTGCGCTCAGCAGGACAGCGGCCCATTGGCACCATCTGCCTCCTTGGGGCGCCCCGCACCGCTGCTGCGGATGAGGCGCCGAGGGAGCAGGAGCTGCAGCCGCTTTGGAAGGAACGCGGGGTGCTCGAAGRAGCCAGCGCGCTCTGCGGTTGTGGCACTTGGGCAAGGAAGCCGAGGGAGCCCTTGTGGTTTGTGGCCGCAGGGTCCGTGAGGCTCATGGGT
Organism: Nothoprocta perdicaria; assembly: GCF_003342845.1. Lineage (NCBI taxonomy): Eukaryota > Metazoa > Chordata > Aves > Tinamiformes > Tinamidae > Nothoprocta > Nothoprocta perdicaria. The sequence goes on from NW_020455799.1 coordinate 3,291,839, forward strand.
GCTCGGTCCTTGTGGGCGAAATGTGCTCCGAGAAGGGCCAAGCAAAGCCCTGGCGGCCTGGAAACGGACAGCAGAGCCGCTGCGAGGTGGAGCAGCTGGGGCGAAGGGCTTCCCGGGGGGAAGTCCCATTCAGGTCTTTCAGTAATACTGAGCAAGCGGAYGGTCCCCGAGTCACCAGGAAACCTGCGGTGGAGCAGAGGCTTCGCTTCGGCTCCCGGGCAGCGCGGCGCTCTCACACGCAGCCCCAGCTGCTGGCCAGGTCTTCCTGAAAGGATGCGCTGCATTTCCTCACCTCGCAGACTCTGCAACCTGATGTTCGGCTAAGGCTGTGCGAGTTGAGAATGACTCAAACTTCTGGGGAAACCAGAAAAATAGGGAAGTGTCCAAATTAGTAATTTAAGATACCTGGGGCATTGCAACTGGCAGCACGGCAGTTTGGGGGCACTTGCCCTCCCATGGATGTGCTTTTGCGTGCGGGTTGAGCACAATCAGGAATGCACAGCAGGCACCATACACAAGTAYACGTACAGCTCAGCGAGGATGGTGCTGCGTATCCGCCAGTGCAAACGGGCATTCGCTTCCTGTAGAGCTGAGGGAGAAGATACAGYTCAATTAAGTGTTGGAAAAGTGTTCGGAAGGATAAAGCAAACATTACTCGGGAGGAACAGAAAGGTTTGTAAGGATGAGAAATGGTGGTGTGGAAACGCTCCTGGGCAGAGACCTGTCTCGGGGGCGCCTGCACGTTCTGTTCGGTGTTGCCTTGCCTGCCTTTACAAGAAACGTGCGGCATTTCCTTATTATTTAAGGGAACAGGGCACGTAGCGAAAGTGAAAATGTTTCTATCCCGGCCCGAGGCGCCGTCCTCGCGCGGGGCGCGGGGCTCGTCCCGGGGCCGCGCGTGGGAGCCCGTGTCGCTGCACGCGCCC
>NW_020455799.1:3293313-3331263 GCF_003342845.1 Nothoprocta perdicaria
CGCGGGGCGGCCGCTCGCTGTCCCGCGGGGGTTCGCTCGGGAGGCTGCGCCCGCGCCCTCACGGTGCCTCGTGTCTTGCAGAGCCACGAAGAGGAGGACAGGAAGGTGAGGAGGAGAGAGAAGAACCGCGTGGCTGCCCAGAGGAGTCGCAAGAAGCAAACTCAGAAGGCGGATAAGCTGCACGAGGTGGGTGGGCGCTCGCGGGCTCGCGCCGGGCGCGGGACGTGTCCCTTAGCGGCGCTGCTCGAGCCGCCGTGGGGCTGGCGTCGCGCGAGGCGCCCTCGTGGGGAGCGGGTGCGAAGCGGCGCCGGGAGCAGCACCAGCCGCGCAGCGCCTTGCTCTTGTGCAGGGCGCCGGAGCAGCCACGGAGCCGCAGTGCCACCCGTGGGCGCCCAGGGCCACGGSCGAGCCCGCGTCTCGCCCTGCCCTTGCGCCGCGGCGAGCGGCCGCCCGCTGAGCGGGCTCGAGGCTCCAGCGGCAAAGCGGAGCCTTTCCTGGTGTGGAGCCCCGTGGGTTGGCTCTGTCAGCGCGGGAGTGCTTCACACCTCSCAGCAGAGTGGGGCTGGAGGAGAAGGACCCTGCGCCTTCCTGCGGCGGTCTCCGTTTAGATCTGCTCCAAACTGGTGCTGTGGGGCAGAAATACCCAGCTGAGGAGGCTTCTTAGGAACTCCAAAACCCCGCACGCAAGAGCTCAGCTCACCCCTCACATAAGAGTGGGTGTTTCACGTACACATGCGACTACTTGGTTCTTCCAGAAACTCCTAACGCTTCTTCTCAGTGTCACAGTGCGTGGAGGCTTCTTGTGTGCCCCATGCAGAGATTAGAGTTGCTTTTTGCTGCCTCTGGAACTGCTGTCATGCACGAGTGTGTTGGCAGCACTTGAGGTAGAGGTTGGTGCTGCTGCTACTGCTGCGGCCACTGCTGCGCCGGTCACGCCGCTCTGGACGTTGAGAAGTCTCCTCTGCCCCACAAGGTGGAAGGATCTGCCAACAGGAGGCAGTCTCAGGAGTTTTGGTTTTGCTTTTTCCCAGATCTGAGTCAGCACCTGAGAAAGCCGGTTGCAGGGAACTTCTGGAAAGGGGTAACCCCGGGCTTTCGTGGAATCGGCACTGACGCGTGTCTCATCCAACAGCCTTTCTGCTGCACCCGCTGCGCTGCCACTGAGTTGCTCAGTCATGTTGGGGWTAGGGGGCAGGCAGGTTTTCCCGGGGGAAGGAGGTTTTGTTGCATAATGTCAACTTGTAGCATGGCAGGTTGSTATTCTCTTCCCTGAAAATAGTATGGATTAGCTGGGGAGTAACACTGGGGGTGCTTGGGGCAAAAGGAGGTGATCAGAGCCAGAGTGAGGGACGATCGGCTCTGCTGCAGTTTGGCTGTGCTTATRCTTAGGAAGATCGTGCCTGTTTTATTCTGGGCTTGCGAGAGGTGGTGGGTGGTGAGAGAGTGTGAGGAGGGCAAAGGAGCCTTCCTGCCTGCGAGAGAGGGGAGGCTGTGCGGAAACTCCTGAGCTGGCAGCCAGCACCGCCGTGACCGTAGCACCAGCACTTGCTCCAAGGTAGCCCCAAGGGTCCCAGCTACAGCAGACACYCCTGCATCCAGCATCCAGGCTGGATGAGAAAGGCAACCAACCCTTGTCCTCCAGCCTTTGCACGGGGCACACAATAAACCTCCACCACACTGAGATGCTGAGAAGAAGCGTTCAGAGTTTCTGGAAGAACCAGATAGTCGTGTGYGTATGTGAAACACCCACTGTTACTGTGAGGGGTCACCCGTGCACGGAGTAGCTGTTCTCTCGTGTGTGGGGGTTCTGGAGTTCCCAAGAAGCTTCTTCAGATGGGTGTTGCTTCTTCGCAACACTGTTTTGGAGCTGATATAAACTGATGCCACCAGAGATGGGGCCGTGAAGAAGAGAAGGGGAGCAGAAGAGAAGGGGAGCAGAGGCATTCGTGAGGAAACCCGAGGAGCCCTGCGTGAGCGGCTCTCCCTGTTTCCTGGTAAACAGGTCTCCTGAAGCACGTGTAGGCTTCGAAGTTTGCTCTGGAGCTCCTCAGGGAGGTGGGACTGAGCGGGTGAGCACTGAGCCGCAGCCAGCAGGCAAGGACACCTGCGGGCTTTCCATGGGCTGCATCTGACCCTATAGCACTCCGCCCTTTGGGGCGAGCAGCCCTGGCAGCAGAGGCGCTTGTGACTTGCAGTCCTCGCAGAAATGTGACGCGTGTCCCAGGTGTACAAGGCAGAGCCTCTGCGAGCTCCCCTGCCGCCAAGGGCAGCAGCTTCATCCCCAGAGCCGCCTCCGCACGAGAGCAGCCCTGGTGGTGGTGAGCGGAGGCCCTGCTCCGGGTCTCTGGTGGCCAGGCCGAGCTGGCGCTCGCCGCCTAGGCCGGCCCGTGGCTCCCCACGCAGGTGTCCCGGAGCCGTGGCAGGGCGGAGGGGAGCGGCCGCCCCAGCGCGCCGTGCGGGGCGCAGCGCCGCCTAGGCCGCCCCTGCGCTCCCCGCCATGGCGGSACTGCCCTTTCCTCGCCAGCCGGCCCGGCCCCGGGGCTTCCCGGCACCAGGGGCACTCGGTGCTTTCGTTTTCACGCGCCGCCTGTGGGGGCGGCCAGGGCAGCTCTGACCCCCTCAGGGTGCAGCCACCTGCACCCCCAGCCCTGGGCTTCCCCGGGCCTGCTTAGGTGGCCCCCGGCACCTCCTCATCCTCGGGGCCACGGAGGAGTCGCCGCCCTGTCAGGCTGTAATTCACTCACCGGTTCAGGCACCAGGGTTTGCCTAAGGGTGCGTCTTTCCTGAGCATTTTGCACATCTGGAATAAGCAGAAACAGCACTTTTTGTCTGGGGTGACCTGGGTATGTGCAAGGTGGAAGCACTGAAAGGAATGTTTTGACTATGTGTAGGCTCCTTTTTATTTTCTTCTCCTTCCAGGAGTATGAATCTCTTGAGCAAGAAAATACCTCCCTGAAGAGAGAAATTGGAAAGCTAACAGATGAAATGAAACACTTGAGTGAAGTGTTGAAGGATCATGAAAAGATCTGTCCACTATTGCACTGCTCCATGAACTTTGTGACCGTACCGAGGCCTGATGCACTCACCAGCTGCCTGCCGAGATGAGAGCTCTCCTTGATCACCTTGCAGTGAGGGCTAAGGCACCCATCAACGGGGAAAATTTGAACAACTGCCTACCTGCAGTGCGGGTCTGTCTTCAAAGAGGACTGCACTTGACACACAGGTCTTCTCCATGTCGAAATCCTATAGTCTTCGAAACACCAGTATGGAAAAAARCTTGGAAGGCGACTGCCTCTGGCAGCATGCGGAGGCCGCGGGTTTGTGTTCAGCAATGTCCAAGCAGGCTGCAGCCCACGAGCGCGGCGTGGGATGCAGGTGCAGGAGAGCACCGGGCGCCTCTCTCCTGTGCGTCCACCGCTAGTGACTCTTGGGCAGTTGTCATCCTGAGAGATCCTATTCTGGCTGCTGTTCTTCTCTAAACGGGTTTGGTTAATAAAAGCAATGGCCTAGCTTTATGATGTTCTCCACCTCATTCAATTTATAATGTCTTCTGAACATCTCTGCTTTTACTTACTGGTCAAAGCCAAAGTCTACTGCTAATCTTCCTGCCAGTTGTTTTATTGCTTGCTTATCACCACTTCWGTGCTTCCTCTTTTGAAGTGTGGTCAACAAAGGAGGTTTGCCAGTCCTTATTTCTTTACTACCTATCATCATCCACCTAATAATGTGGGTTCTCCGGGTGTTTTATATCGTAAAATATAGTTCAACCAATTTCACCTGATGATTGCCTGGTCTATGTGGTGGAAGACCTAAGTATTTCTTTTTTTGCTGTTTTAAAGCTTTGTCTTAAAGAACCAATTTTAAATTTGACAGATTTATTGTATCCACTGGAAATTAGTAAGGGGTTGGTTTGATTTGGGGGAGATATTTTGTGGGGAAGAGTTGAGGTTTTGTTGGTTTGTTTTTGTGTTTTTGATCATGTGATAATAATCCTTTCCTTTTATTTGGCATGGTGCTTTGGGTCTGGCTTCTGAGGGTAGCATACAGTCAGTTTTGCTATGCATTTTGCTCTGTATCCCCACTGAGATATTTGGATAACTGTTTGTAAAAGAAACAGTACAATTTAGTGCTTTTTTTTCTGGAAATGAATTATTGCAATGTTTCTGAGATGTACATTGAAAAAAATCCAAAGTTCTTACTTTCTCTGAAGCTYCTTAGCAGTGTCAAGCACTAGAAATGTGAATGCTGTAGCCTGGGCAAAGAGTGSTTTTCTCACAGCATTTCCTAATCAAAGAGCGCCTTGGGAACAAACCAACTCTCTCTCTTCACCATTTGGATTTTCCTTCAGTCCAGCTCAAGGGATTCAGCTCTGCCATCAGCTAGACTTGGATTTTATCAGCAGAATATAATCTGTTAATGTTAAAGTTCTGTTAACATTGTTGTGTTACTGAACACTGCAAAGAATGAGGGAAACAGTAGCCAGCTCTCTGCCTTCTGAAAGACCCTCTCATGCTGTTGTTTTATGCCAAAAGTTCAAGACCAACAGAATGAGAGATCCTTTGATTTCTCTTAAGAATTTCTTTAGGGTGTTCCTGGGTGAATTTTCAGCACATGCAGAAGCTGTCTGAAGCCTACATGCAATCTTCAAAGTTTCTTACAGTCCTGTAAAAACTGAGTCATCTTGAAGGAAGGTCTGATGTAGTCCCTGTGCAGGAAAAAGAAAGCTCCAGGATACTTCTCAAATGCTTTTCAGATAAAGTCCTGGATCGGGCACTGCGTGGTACCTTTACGGAAGTTCTCAGGAGCATCTTAGTCCACCATACCTGCCTTACTTCAGKCCCCAGATGCCAGCCCCAGTGTAACTTGGAGGAGCAGAGTTGCAACAGCACAGCAGAAATGCACAGCATCCGCTTAGGGACAAGTCAGTATAGCTTAGGATGGAAGGAAAGTGCCTCRCATCTCCTCAGAGGTGCGTGCAGCTGAGCTGAGGCTGGTGTTGGGAAAGAGCTAGTGGGGTCAGAGCTGGTGCAGAAATACAATCTCTSCTATGTAGTCCTGCGGACCTTCAAAAACAGGAGGAAAGAGCAAGTGTTCTGTCACCAGAGGCCATCCCCACCGAATCTTCCCATGGGTTTAGTCCCACAGGTGCTTTCTTCTAGAAAGAGAGATCCAATTCCCTCCTCCTTACACTGGAGAGCCAGCACTTTCATTCTTCTTAAACATTTGCCAAGAGGCAGGCTCTGTTGGTCATTCAGCAGTCGAGCTCTGTTGAACCTCAGTGCACCAGCAGGCCGTATTCCCCCTCTCTCCATTGGAAGCTCGCTAGCGGCGTGTGAGGAGCTAATGCGTGTGAGGAGCTGAGAGGGCAAGGCGGCCGCGTCGCCGCGTGCTCAGGGCAGCAGCGCGAGCCCGAGGCAGAGCCCCTCGTCCCTGGGCGGCCTCGGAGCCACCACTTGTCCCCTCCCGCAGCCGCAGGGCGCAGCTCCAGCCTGCGTGTCGGGAGCAGGGCGCTTGGATCCTCCGCAGCCCGGCTGCTGCTTCCTCCTCCGTCTGTTGCATCACCTTTCTTTTTTTCCCAGCACTGTTACCAAAGGGCCGGATGCATCACCCTTCTGTTTAATAGTTTAAGCAAGACAGCAGCCACAAACAGTATTTTATATGACTAACATTCAAAGACAGCTGGGAACCCCAAGCAAGAGAAATGAGCAAAATGAGTGTCCCAAGCCAAATAAACCCAACATTCGGGTACATCTACAGAACTAATGTCACAGCTGAATCATGTATCAAAAGGAACAACAAACTGCTAAAAAACACAGGCTGTTAAAGCACAGACTAACAAAAGGATATTCGTGCAGGCAGATAAGACTATTCRCAAGGGCTGTTCTTAAAGACGCTGGTTTGCTGTGGATTTCAAAACTGAAAGTATGTCCTGGAGCCTGGGATAATTGTAACATCAAATAAGGAACCAGAAAGGAGAACAGAAAGGAAAAGGCCCATTTGTTAAGGAAGCAGCAGAAAGATCTTTTTCAGATCCAAACCTCCCCTTTTGCAGCAGGGTACACACCATCACAAACACGTTTCATATCTATATATGGCTAAAATATTGCCTGATGTGTTCTGGCTTTAGAAAGCTTCCAATGAGTTTGACTTGCTGCCTGTGAGTGTGGCCTGTATTTATGTTCCCAGGATTTCCAGGTGCAGGTGTATCTGGGCTCAGATGTTGGCTCGTGTGAGGAGCAAGTGTGAATTATGTACCTGTTTGTGGATGTGTAGTGTAAGTGAAGGTTACCATGAAATACGGATTTTGGTTCTTAGATTCACAATGAAGGTTATAGTTTATCTAGGCTTGTTTAGGATGGATTAGGGCTTTCTTATTTTTGTATTTCCTGTGACCCTAATTCAAAAGCAAAATGCTCAATATGAACTTATCCGAAGCTGAAGGTATTCATTCCGGTAGCAGATGGTGTCCAGTTCAGCTATTTGTCTATTCATTTCTTTCAGCCAGTGTTGGGTCAAATTTAAATTAATCATGTTTCAAAAAGCTAATTTTAGCATTCAAAAGTAAAAAAGTCAACAGAAATGCAGAATGGTTAATGTGAATATAACTGAGATTAATTATTATACCTCAAGAGTAGAAATTTAAGAGAAAAAAAATCCACTCTTTCCCATTTTTACTTTTATGTTTGCGAACATTTACAAGATTCTTTATGCATTCATCCCGAGTCCTGCTCAAAATAGACCTTTTTAAAAACATATTTGCAAGAGCCTGTTCTGCAGACTTCGTGTTTTTCTCTTCCTTTCCCTGGTACATCCCACTGTCAGCAGCTGCTTGGTCTCTAATACCTGCTTGCCTTGTCTGCATCTGCTGCTATTTGCRGTAGCCTTCCTATTCTCCCACCATCCCACTCCAAGTGCTGCTTTTTTGCCTTCTTCCTGTTTTCCTCCTGCTCCCATGTAGCTTCGTGACAAAATTGCTTAATGTTGTCCATATTGCAAGTGCAAGGCTAATCTGTAGGAATGCACAGCAATTGAATTTCACTGCTCATCCTGTATGTGATGAAAGGATTTCATGTGTGGCTAGCTCTGGCAGTTGACTATTAAGGAAATGTGTCTGCACCGTCTTTTAAATCGCATTTAAAAGTGACATAACCTTTACTCTAGCCTACAAACCGCATACTGCTTCCTGTCCATAGATGAATGCTTTGCTGTACAGCATTTGGGGTTTCCATCTGTGAATCAGTCTAGAATTTCTGCCTAAGTACCTCAGTGAAAGTGATAGATAAAGCAAACATTTGAAAAAAAAATCCCTTTTCTCTTCTTCCCATCAGTGTGGTGGTATAATTCCTGTCACAGGAAGGAAGCATGTCTGATAAGCAGGAGAAGTGGTGGGTTTGGTTTACTGTTATAAAGACTAATGTTATTCTCTTCATAGGAGGGTTTTCTGTATGTAAATCCCGAGTTACTGTCAAGTGGAGCCTGGAGAAACCTTTGACATGTACACACAGCATGTGGTGTGGGCATACATCTACGAAGGACTGCAAGAATTCAGGTTCTTTGCAAAAATGTGGTTTTTACACTGATTTCCCTGGAAGCAGAAACAGTCCCACAGTTGCCTTAGACGACATGTGGCACTGTGCTTAATAACCTGGGTAATATTTAACTCAAGAGCAGTTACAGGCTAACTTGAAGTGGTGATTCTTATTAGGGAAACCATAGAAACAATCATCCGTGAGACTGCACGCTCCTTTTCTGGTACTCATTTGTTTTTGTTTTGTTTTGTTTTGTTTTGTTTTTCCCAATAGTTCCTATGGAAAAAAATCCATAAGAATTGAGTAGAATTTTTTTTCTCCCACTGCAGGATTTTTAAACTGTGACATCAAATGTAAGGGCTTGATTATTCTGGAAATAACTGGCATAGCTTTTGCAAACAGGGTGTTCTATGCTAGCTATGTGTTTGGTCTGCTCTAAGAGAATCTCTATGGTTCTCCTTAGAAGTGGATAAGCTAAACCACAAAGGGCTGTCTTGGTATAGAATAAAAACCTCTTCATTCAGGGAGCCAGTGCAAAATGACTAGTGTTCTTCAATTTCACAGCTTGTCATACTCTGAAGCTGCTTCTCCACGTAGCCAAATAGAAAATGATATCCCTAATATGTGTTTGTCTTTTACATCTGCATTAGAAGAGTCTTTGTTGTGTTTAATAAATTCTATAGCCTGTCAGAGTAGCTTTCCAAGCTCGTCTAGGTCTTGCCTGGTGGATGGCACCAGAGGCAGCTCCCCCCAAAACTCGGCCAGTTCTTGGTAGGTGTTTTGGCTGCCTGTTCTCTGGAACAACTTTCCCCTCTCATTGTATCCCATGACGAATTTGTTGTCAGGGTTTCATCTCTATRCATTATTATCACGTTAAAATCTTGCCTCCTGTAGGTGAGATAAACCCTAGAGATTCTAAGGGAGGATCCTAAGGAAATTGTCCTGGGATAAGCAAATTATTCAGGCTCRTCTTCCCATTACAAAGTAACATTTTGAAAATACTACTTCATTATTTGCCTAATGCAAAATAAGTGAGAATAATGACTAAGCAAAAATACTCTGTTTAAACACTAGATAGGGTTACTTCAGTTAGAGAAGATGTGAATTAGAAYGGGAATTGAAAAATTACGAGGGGTAAGTCGAAGCAAAGGCAGCAGTGTGTTTGGAAAAGGGAGCTCTCAAGCTAATGAAATATTGTCAAGGGAGGTTCTCGAGGGTTCATCTCTGACCAATATTGTTTAATGTCTTTGGTAAGGACTTTAAATACAGAAGAACTGTTAATACAGAGAAGGGTTGAAATAGCCTGCCTCCCATGCTGCGTGACCTTGAAGATGAGGATAATAGCGATGCAATTACTGTTAATGTTGCAAAGTCATAAACTTGAAGAATCCATAGCAAGAATTTCTGTCTCAAAGTGGAGACTCATGCTTTGGGAATTGCAATGGAACGGGCAGGCAATGGCATGAGTCAAGGGTGACTCCGAGGCTCCAATGCAGTGGGGCAAAACAGAAGTGAACTGGGAACTTGGAGACACGTGCACTTCCAGAACAGCAAGAATTAGCAATGTCACTATGCAAAGGTCRGTCAAGATTTCGCCTGGAATTCTGCTTGCATTTCTGCTCAACCAYGATGAAGAAAGATGAAGTGAAACTCCGTACAGGTGCACTGAAAGGCCGCTAGGAAGAATGAGAGAACGGAGAACCTAATTTTTGAGAATTTCTGTTAGCCTGTTAGACAAGTGAAGTCTGAAAAGCAGTAGGATCACTGTCAAACTAATTCTTTTGGAGAAAAAACACATATAAGGGAAGGAACTATTTGAGATAAGACGTAATGTTGGTAAAGAATAAGTACCTGTAGATCGTGCATGGATACATTTGCACTGTAGATGTGATGCAGGTTCTACCTGTTGGGAGAGAGATGTCAGGAATAGCCTAYGAATGCTGTGAGTGAGTGAGTATGTTTAAGGGCAGGCAGGTACACATGCACCATGCCTGGTTTTAGGATGAAGCTGAATTATTTGAGACACATGGAATATGCCGGTTATCCAAAGTATTTTTTCCTGCCATGTGTCCTTAATTTGTTCAGAAAAGGCCTGCATTTCTTTTTAAAAAGCAAGTGAATATATAAAAACAAACAAGCAAACAAAAAAMCAAGATCTCACTTCATTACTCTGAGGCTAATTTTGACAGAAGARCTAACAGAGGAATAAGGTTTGGTCAGATGGAGTGTTTCCTGTTAAATTAAAGTACTTGATTAAATCAAAGTAAAGGAAAGAGTAGAAAGAAGRACATTTCTTTTTCTAAACTCTACCACTGAACTATGATATAATAAATGGCATTTCTAGAAAAATCAGAAAACTGCTCAAAGATGCAAATCAAAATATAACAGCAATTTTGGGAACTTCCCAGACTATTTGTTTCTTTTAAAAACTGAATTATTCCAATGCTGGGAACATGCATTTGACAGAGGATTGCAGGCATTTTTTTTTTCTTAAGTCCATTTCATTGATTAAATATATAAACAGGATGTCTTTAAGAGCAGAAGGTTTTAAAACAGGATTTGATACTAAGTGAGAGAGAAGCTAGTTCCCTTTTAGCTGTTTGAGTTTCATCTTTGCTTATCAGAGCTGTTTTAGGGTACAGTAATTTCCAAGTGAACTATTGGGTTGCGAGGTAAATAATCTCTAGAGATGAATATTTTTTTCTTTCTTTTTTACTGTAAATGACATAGGGCTAAAAATTTCCCTTGTRAATTCTGGTCATTCCAGTTGTTTGCTAAGTCCCAGGATGGAYGTGGGGCCTGCTCCACCAGCACAGAGGTTTATGTTCCCTCGCTCATGCCCTTCTAGAAGGAGCTGGTCCATCAGCTGTGTGGAAGAACACGATTAATGGCCAAGTGCTAAGGAGCTTGGAAAACCCTTTTCAGTCTCCCAGGCCAGGTGAGGAAATGGATGATGACTCCCAACATATTGGTTTTACAGGAACAAAAGTCCCATTTCCCAGGTTAATAGAACATGAAGAGAACCTGCCTCCGTTGGGGCCTCTGTCTTGCCAATAATTCCCTGCTTCCCCTGTCGGCATTTCCAACAACACGGTGCCTCTTGAGCAGTCACGGAGGGCGGCCCACGCAGAGCAGCTTGCAGCAGGAACAGGATCTAATTGTGGATACAATGCAAGCAAAGGASTATAAATAAGGATATGGGTGACTGAGAGTCGTGATATAAAGTTACATGATTGCTCCAGCTTTTTGTGGGCAAGTCTAAATGACATTCATATGTGTACACATCTACGTTTTCACCATTAGGTTAAGAAACAATGTGATCAATAGGTTTTCCCCACCAATTATTGTGTTATCAGTTTTTATATCATTTTGCATGATATTCTGTAGTATTCTGCTTAATTCATATGAAAAACAGTATCTATAGTTTGTCCTGATTGCTTTTGTATCACTGTTTATTTCCATTTATTTTCATTAAACTTCAAATGGTCAAATGGTCACTCTCTGTGGAACTCAGGAAATACTGTATAATTATAGATGCTTATTTCAAGTTACAACTTTTATCATGAAGCGGAAAAATGCAATTATTTTTACTTTTTAATTATCAGCTATATAAGTGCAAGACAAATAACGGATGATGTGTTTTCAATTTTTCTTATAGCAATATGTGACATCAGATACATATGGAGAGATTTTAGCTGTCTTGTTTTCTGGCTCATGCCACAAACTGGAAGAATATTTATTAAAAATGGTAACACAAGGTCATTAAACTGTTGCTCGTTTGTGCCTAACCAGGAGCGTTTCAAGAGCAGTAATTCAGTTACTGAATGCACGTTAAAAAATGGAGCAGTGAGAGGGAGAAAGCAATGACCTATCCCAAGCCAATATGTAGCTTTTCTCCTTCCTTGTTTATAAACATTTCCTAACAATAGGAATAATATTTCCTAAATTTCCTAGCAATAGGATTTCTAATAATAACATTCACGCATTAATCTCTACTTTTTTTTTTTTTTTTCAAAATGCTGTTTAATGAACAACTGTTCTCATTCAGTTTTATCGTGCTCTGCAAGGTACATTGCTGTTTGTCATTTATCATCTAAGACGTAGCTCTTCCTAGCACCATCTGCCCATTTTATTTACAAAGAAAACAAGTTCTTTGGGACAGGAAGCATTTGTTGCAATGACTAGCTAATTCAGGGAAATGTTCCAGTGCTTTCTTGGTCTGATACACTCCATGGACTGATAGACTCCAGCAAAATTCCTCTGCTATTACTCACGCTTTGCCATGCAATCATGATGACTCTGAGAACATCAGGCTCTAACATGTGGCCTGAAATGGCTGGTCCTGTATTTCGTGGGTTGAGTTTCCTAATAATCCAGTTTCTGAAAGTGATGCATGCGTTTATGAGGTGCCCAGCCCCGTGGCAGCAGATCCCCTGTGTATGTATATAGGGGATATATATACATACATATGTATATAGGGGATACATATACACATAYGTATACAGGGGATGTATATATACACATATATATGTATAAGCATAGAGCTTTTCACCATATAAACWCCAACACTGCGAGTTTTGCTTGCTTTCCTTTCCCAGTATGCACTATCTGCTCATGCTTGGTTCAGGCCAGGGTACTTGAGCTGTAAAAACACATGTGGATTTTACTAAAAGGTTTTCTTCCTACAATTAAATTATGTCAGTGTTGTGCACACCTAGAGTGCCTATTTATTCAGCTTAACTCCAGCCTCCACCGCTGACTTCGGCGAGGCTGTAGTCAACACATGGCACCCAAAGGGCAGACCAGGGACTGTGGCATCTTATGAGCAGAGATTACTTCATGTTAAAAATTTGTCCGGCCCTGTAGCACGTTCAAGAAACTTGGCCCGTGCACATGGTGATGTGAACAGGCTCCGCTAAGGAACATCGGCTGAAAGGCTATGTCTTAATGTGAGAAACGCAAAACGCAATTTTCTCCTTCATGGTTCATTTTTGTTATTTAGCACCTACATTCCTGCGTTATATCTGTTCTTTTAGAAACAGTTTAATAACAKGACATGTTTGCCAAACAATATTAAATGGTCCCCAGATAGTGTTAAACTCACTTGTCATGTTTTCTATACCATACCTCACGTTGTAATTATGCTGTCTCCCGCTGCCAATAATTCATCCCTTCCAGAAGGCCCTGTTTAAGACTGAGTAATAAAACACTGAGAGATTAATATTAGGTTGATGACAGATCATTTAATGCAACTCTTACCAAACCTCTCCAGAGTCTAGGAAATTGGCAGAATACCGTTAATGGGAAGTTCAAGGGCTGCTTTCTGATGTCATTCAATTAGTAACCAGGGGGTGGTTTTCTTGAGTTGTTCCCCTGAGATTAAAGAGGCAGATTTCTTTTTAATATTCAGCCTTTCCAGGGAATTGTAGCAGGTGGGTTTAGTTCATGTCTATTTGGCAGGAAAGCGGATCTTTCTAGGTTACAAACCGAGATTGGCAACACCGTCTCAGCAACGTTGTTAGTAAATTGAAGTATTTTCTTTTCACTGAGTGCTGACRCTCCCAGTGAGAGCAGTAAGAGCTTCATGTGCACAGAGCCATGCACGGGATCTGATGTTGTCTGCCACAAGCTGCGGAATTAGTGGACTGCCAGATTTTCCATATGCCATATAACTGCACAGCAAGGAGAAGAACCAGTCTAAGTTTTCTTAAAAAACTAATCCTTGTGTGAAATTGTAAACATTTGCACATGTTGGCAAGCACTTGGATGAACTGTCTTGCTATCAATATCAAAACCATAGCGTCAATGCCTTAGCTAAAGCATTAGGATATCACACCTTTTATTCATCTAATTTGAATCTACTGATGTCAGTAGGGACGTGTGTGTGGCTACATCCCAGATGAGTAAGAGCATTTGATAAACTAGCTCTGGTAAATTTGACATCCACACACCAACATGTTACTGATGTCACAGCTCCCGTTCCACCGATTACCAAAAGTGACAGAAAGGGACACACATCCCAGCTTCAGCTATTGCAGTTCTCACTCAAATGTCGTGGTTCCTTTGAGAAGTTACTGATAGTCTAAGGTAAGACATTGCATTGTGCTTATTTCTGTTTTGTTTTGATAGAGTCAAATGGCAAAAAGCTTTTGTTTTAAAACTGGGAGAAACATTGGCATGAAAGATGCCTCCCTCTCCACCAGCTCAATGGGACTGCCATCACTGACAACCTTGCAGGCAGGATTTCAAGCCGGGTATTCAGATCCTGTCCAGAAAGAGAAAGGAAAGGGCAGAGAATATAAGTATCTAGAGGAAAGAAAATGATGGGGAGATGGTCGTTTCTGAACAGCTACACTAGAAATTTTGTGTCGTGGTAACACTGCTTGGGCAGATTTTACATACATCGTGTATGAAAGCAGTAGTGTCCTGTGCTTGAGAGTGTAGTTCCAGGCACTGCTTTCTGTGTGGCAGCCCCATCTAAGGCAGGTCTCGCCCTCCCAGCTCCTCCTCCTGCCACCTTGCTGCGCTCTCCCGCAGAGAGAGCCTGCAGACTGCAGAATAAGCCCGCTCAGTGAACCGAATGAAGTGTATCTCGTTAAAAAGGAACCTTGGTGGCGTGAAAGCTTTTTGAGCATCTGCTGGCTGGTCGTGTTTGCAGCATGGCTTTGCAAGCAGCACAGCTGGCACAGCTGAATGGGTCAGTTTGCTGTGACACAGACAGCAGTGCGTGGTTGGAGGCACAGAAATGCCTCAAGCAGGTACCTAGTGCTTGCTGCTGAACTCGCYGTATCAAACCCCGCTCCACCCTCACTTCACTTCCAGCATTCCTGGAACAGAAACAAAGCATATATTCTGTTATTTACTATCTGCATATGTATCTCAGCCTGCATGCTTTATCTGTGTATACATCTCAGCTAACTCATCTCTGCTTTGGTAATAGCAGAACTCCTGGACATTACTATGTGGTTGAGATGTGACCCTTTGTTTCCTGAACTGACCACTTCCATGCAAATTAAGAAGATAAACTGATTAGTCAGAACTATGTTCTTAATGGTCATCATTTCTCTGGAAAATATATTTTTTTCCAATGTAATAGTCTGGAAGGATTCCTCTCTTCTTCCATTTTCTTTAGGAATAAACAACGCTGAGAAAAGCTTGGAACAACTAATGACTAATCTGAACTTTCTCTTCAATTAGTTTTTTTTTTTTTTTTTGTATATGGAGATATTATTTCAGGTAGTATCTTCTTAAGGAGTAGGTGAACCTTTGGTTGTTATTCCTCTTTTATTTTTAAAGAAAGCCATGTGACAAGAGGATACATTAAGTAAGCAATGAGCTATGTTCAGCCTTATCTCGATTCTTTCTAGAACAGTACTGGTTGCTACCCAGTAAAGGAGATTCTTCTTCATAATTTTGGGGCTTATTTCAAAAYGGCCTCTGCAGTAATGTGAACTTGATATCCTGTCCCTCAAGCTTTGGAATCCCATGTATCAGGACGGATAGGCAGCCCATCTGTACATCAGTTCACTCTGTAGGATGATTTGCCATCACCACAGGAATGGAACAAATTCTGAACTGAATGTTCGGGAGCAAAACCAGAATGTCTTAGATGGCATCTAATGCCATCTTTCTGCGGTTCCCAACCAGCAAAGAAGGGCTTGTAGCAATGAAAAGTTTGGAATGAAGAAGAAGCCATGCCCAAGGAATCCTTCATGAGTTCACTGCCTGAATGAGCAGGGAACTGGGCAAGACTTTGGGAGGTCAGTGCCTGCATTTCTTTTTTTTTTTTTTTTTGCTGTGCAGACAGGATCAATAAAGTTCAGAATTTGTGTATCTTTCTGTGAATGCTGCAGTCAGTGACTGAAGAAGCAATGAATGAAGTGTTGGCTACAGACYGGGCAAGTACCTCAAAGAGTAAAATATTAAAAGCCTTAAGATAAAGCTGCTTAAAAGAGAAATTGCACCCCATATAAAGCATGTTGTGCTTCCAGCTGAGAGAAAAGGATTCCAGGTAACATTTTTCAAAAGGGCACAGCCACTGTATTATGAGCTTATGTCCTTGTTTTTTTTCATTTTGTTTTTCTTTTTCTTTTTTTTTTTTTTTTTAATCTTATACAGTCCTTTGCTCAGCACTTCAGTGATGCGAAGTAGCTCTTGGGGGCTGTTTTGTCAAAATGATGCTGGAGATGCTTGTGACCACCTTCTTGCCAAAGTTGCCAGTTCAATGGTAGCACCAGCAGAGCAGATTATTCCTTGCCATCTCCTATGAATGAACAAGCTCCTCCTTGAGATACCTCCCACTCTTTGAACAGGAGCAGCTGCAAAGCGCATATGGGATTTTTTTTCTCTATTTTCTCTTCTAAGCTGCTAAATTTTTAAATSATTGTACCTGTTTGCCCTGTGAGTGCATATAAAAAACCTGAGGACATGCCTGGCACAACGCAGTAAGTGATAAGTAAAAACCAACCCAAAAACTTGGTCCTGGAAGTAATGGAGATGAACTGTCAGGCTGAGGGGTAGTTATTCTGGTAGAGGCAGAGCCAGTTGTACACCGTCTTGCTAGCCAGGGCTAAACTGCAACATTGCCCACAGAAAAACTACATGACCGTACAGCGTTTTTCCTGATGCATGACCTAGGCAGACGTGTGCTGCAAACCCCTTATGCTGCAGAAGTCAGTGCTTGCTAAAACAGCCGTATCACCTTTGGGACTTGAGTTAGCGTTTTTGAGCTGTGCTCCATGGACACATGTGAAGCTCATTGACCCAAGGTTCTTGCGTAGTTGTCTGTAGCTCTTTGGCCTACTGCTTTCATTWGGTATTTGCATATAGCAAAAACTGCCCACCTACGACTTAAAGCACTTGGTACTGCACCAAGAGCTCACGCTTTTGTATCCTTGTAGCAGAACAGGCTCAACAAAGGAGATTTTTTTTTGTCTATAACTACTGTGAGCTTTGCATTCAGCTCTCCTAAAGGCATCTTGCTGGGCTATAGCTGAAAAGTCTCAGAAAATCCCAGTGACCGTATTTCGTTAGTCACGAAATACAGTCTATAAATTGTCATCAGGGACTCTCCATCCAGATAACTAATGGGGCCAGGTTTTCATTTACAAGATCGAGGTTTGCCGAAATAAGGGGAAGTCCCTTCTACCCAATACCATAAGGTTGCATCAGTGTGAAGTGCCTGGAAGTTACAGGACAAGCCAAAATGTGCTCTTGAGCACACGCCTTGTCCATATTGAAGTCAATAAAGTCACACCAGGTTTATTTGGGCTGCTCCCTGGAAAATGCAGCCAAATTTGACATCAAGTCACCCTTAAAAACACCCCCCTCTAATCCGAGGGATGCACATGTGTGATACAGGGYGGAATTTGAGCCACCAGGGGAGTGGTAACAAGGTAGCAGAGCGTGAATGAAAAATGCTATTTAAAATATGGATCACTGGTTCTTTATAAACCTTACCCCACACCTTCTTGGAGCTCAAGCACAACACACGTGCCAACCCCAGCCCTATAAAGGCGCATTTCAGCGAGCTTGGGGGACACGGGGACACGGCGGAGATGTGGGCACACGACGCGAGGTGACACCTGCGAGCAGCCCGCTACCCCCTGCGCCTCTCCCCACGGAGGGGAGGGCAGACGCGTCCCCCAGCGCCGCCCCCAGCCCTCCCGCGCGCCGCGTAACGGCCGCTCCCAACGGCCGCTCCCAACGGTCGCCGGCGCCCGCCTCGCGGCGAGGCGGCCGCCTCAGGGTCCCCTGGCGGCAGCGGCCGCGCCCGCGCCCTGCTGGCGGGAAAGTGAAAGTGTTGCCATTAAAGTCTGGCGTTTCGAAATTGCAGCGGAGAACCTCATACTCATCTCGACACATCTAGACACTTTTTTCTTTTCTTTTTCATTCTCTTTTTTTTTTTTTTTTTCCTTTTTGGTAATGGACGCCCAAAGCGCCAGTTCTGCCAACGGATCCTGAGCCGGTAGAGAGCCCCGTGGAAAGCAGCGGGGCTCAGTGCGTTCCTCAAGTGCTACAAGTCAATTGATTGCAGCTTTTGGGCCAAAGCAACCGAGTGTTTTATTGCCAGCTTAAAAATAGAAAGTGTTGGAGCCGTTTTCCAGTCTACTTTGCTCAGTTTATGATTTTGGGAACACGCTGAGCTGTAATGGTCTGGTTCCGACAGTGTTGTCCAGCCTGTTGAAAGCAGCCCAAACCCACATTATTATAAGACAATAATCATTCATTCTGGTACCAATGCCAGCAGCCTTCGTGTGACTAGACTGGGTATCTGTGTAGTGTTGGCTTATCATTAAAAGGCCAAATGCTGAGAAGTTTTATTAGACTGCATGCAGTGCTGYTTCAAATTAACTAAATACGTGAATCACATCAAGATGATGCAAGATAGGTTCATAGTGCAGGAAACATGTAAGGATCTTGCACAAGCCATGCTGAATAATTGCATCTTTATAGTACTAGGACTCGTCATTTGCTGCCACGGTACTGAAGTTGCCCCAAGAAGTAAAACRTTGTGGTGATTCAAAGAGCTAGGCTGCTGTGTGGAGGACAGGAGAGGAAACGGGAAGGTTAACTAGGCCTGGGTATTAAGTGTTAATGCGCCCTCTTATCTTCCACCAGCGAATGAGAAGGGATGGAGCTGCTGTGTGTAAAGTGCATCTGAAAGCTTGTTTCACTTCTGCTTGGTGCTGCCCRCCATCCAGCCAGCACGTATCTAGTTACTGCTGTTCACGAGAGCTGATCAGGGGACTGGCGGATTGAGAAACACGTAGTGGAAATGCTGCRTTTCATAGAAGGAGACAGTGAATAGAAACCCAGAGTCTGGGCTCTATCTTGTTTCTTTACCACCCATACCGAAATAGGAAAATATTTCACAATTTCACATGATTCTCTTGCACTACCTATAGAAGAATGTCCATATATTTCATGGTGAACCATACATGTGGTTGGTGGAAGTGCCATGCATATATGTGAATTAAAAGGTGCATGAGCCATTTCTGTCTTTGAGCAATCAAATTATGGCAAAGAACCAACTCACTTATTGGAGGACTAATAAAAAACTGGATGACATGGATGAAATCTTGTCTTTCATTGTGCTTATTGCTATTAACCATCATTTTCACTCATGCTGAAGTCCCCATTACAAGGGGCAGGAACTAGCTCTACATAGTTCCATTACCTGTGAAAAGAATTGGTTCAAGAATATGTTCGTTCCTCCTAATTGTCCAGAGTCCTTATTATTTCCTTTCAATATCTTCATCCCTGGTCTCACAGCTGGCCACTGTTTTTCTTAGAGATGCCAATGTTATGAGCTTTCTTTAAAGTCTATGTAACTCCTGAACCAGCCAGCAATTCACTCAAGAGACAAAAAAACACCTCCTCTTACCCTACTTATGTCTACCTCTGAGCTGTTTATCGGAATTTATTTCAGATTTTCTGAACTGATTGTTCAAGTTCAATCTATGATTTTGGCTCCCAAGTTGTCTATGTGGCCACCTGAAAGTGTGGCCACCTTCTCCTATGCAGGAGAATGTCTTTGATACGTGTTAGTGGGAAAACTGCACCCACCTCTGGGTGACGAACTGAACACAAACTATCCAGATTAAAATCTGAATCGGCYGTGATCCTTTTGAGCGTCTGAAGGGCAGAACTTTGCTGTGGTTTGTTTCTTTGCAGGGTGATGAGAGATGAGGTAATAGGAAGCTTGCTGTTTGTTCCAGGGCTTAAGGAATTGCCTCAAGCTTAGTGTGTTGCCCTTGCAAAGCCTGGTGTTACCAGGATTTGTTTGCCTGTGTGTGCAGGGAATGTAGTGGTCAGACCTGACTGCAAATTAAAACTGATTGTAAAGAACAGCAAAGCCAGTTTGAGTGTCAGRGGGTTGAAACACTTTTGCTTGTGCCTTTTTTTTTAATTAAGTTTTTTCTTAAAAATAAAATAGTTATCACTCTTTGTAATGAAACGGTCCATTTAATGGGAACCTGTGGAATAATAAAGATCTTGCAGCAGGTTTCATGGCCTGGGCTTCCCATACATTTCAAGTAAGAAAACCACCTTGTGAACAAGTMCCCCAATACAATAAAAATTTTCTGTCTGCTCCTTGCTCCTAAATTGGGTGTTGCAACACTCCTTTGTTCCCAGCCTAACTGTGTTTCCTGCACGGGTTTTTAGGACTTCAGAGCAGAGTAGTCCATTGCTGTGTGTTTGTCTGCTGCTTGATGTCCCAAGAAAGCCATGAATTAACGTGTGGTTTCTGGGCACTGCTTATTACAATGCATACTGACAAGTTTCACGATGACTTAAATCATGGTGTAAGTTTCTCATTGTATGTAAATTATTCCTTAAAGAGGAGTATGTGATAAAATGCAGTAACTCGAGCTAGTTCGGCACCCAGCRAGCTTGCAAAACAAGTGTAACGGAGATGCTAGAGAGGAAGAAGGATGGTAAGAGAACATATTATTTGGGGAGAGCTGCTTAAGATTAGACTGAGCTGTAAGTTACTCGTGTCGTTAATAATGCAGTGGCCGCTCCACAGAAGCCGGGGAGCGGCCGTGGGGCGCAGCGGCAGCGGGGGGCGGTGGGCAGGACACTGCGCTCATAGGGGTGCCCGTGCTCTGGGTTTTGTGTAAGGAGGTGCTGGGAGAAGGGCCTGGGCAAAGAAGGGAGACTAGGACAAGCCTTGGGTAGTCCTTGGAGGAAAATGTACTTGTTTTCCCTTTCTCACCTTTGCTGTAACGAACCCTAGTCCTTTTCATGCAGAAAGTCAGAATGAAAGAGCAATCCCTGTTGACCTTCATCTTTCTCTGCCAGAGCAGTTCCTGTGAGGTGGGCCAGTATTGTTTTTCAGTTTAAAACTGCGGCTTTTCTTCTGAGGAGACGGATGCATTCAGAGCGGCGGGGAGAGGGAAAGCTCATTAGCCGCTGCCACTGCTTCTCATTGACATTTGTTACTGTCCCCTGGCTGCCGCTGCCCGCCCTCGGGAAGGCAAAGGATTCCTTTTCCAAGCCAGCACATGCTGAACTGGGGCCGGACACTCTGTGAGCCGTTTACTACCAGGAGGTTGATTCCCATCTTACATTTTCTGAAGAATAGCCCCCGAGGCCAGGGCTTTGCTCCTCTGGGACAGCAGGATTAAGGCTSTCACTGCTATTTAGACTCTGCTGAATTGGACGCATGGGTTTTGAGGAGATGCAAATGGCTGCGCTGCTTCTGAATTCAGCCCATTGCACTCTTACGGGAAGTCTGGAAAGGGCCARAAGAGACCTCCCCCTGAAATTTAATGCAGACCACATGTGTGGTATGGCACAGAACAAGAACCAGAGTCCTCTGCGAGTCCTAGATCTTATAAGCTCTAAATACACCAATAATCACAGAGGCTATTTTTAAATGTTTAACATTATACTCGAAGGCACATACACATTTAACATCTGTATCTTTTTAAAGTTTTATTTATCCTACTATATCACATCTCTGGCAATAATTTTGTGCTAATTTTTCTCAGATCACGCTGTCCTGTGGGGGATTGTAAATACAAGTATGACATTTACTGTTTTTTTTCTTTTTTTCCAAATTTACACATATTGAATATTCAGCTAACCTGACATCACTGGGAGTTCAAGATGCTTGGTGATTGTCCATCTCACTCCGCAAGTGTGGATTTATTACCATGACTCAGAGAAGCAGAATTACCTTTTCATGAAGTTGGAATGATCTGTCTTTCCATATGCTATGGTAATGTTGGTCACGTTACTAGGGTGACCTAAAAACACCGAATTCATTTTAAAGAAAACTCAGCACTCCACTTACCTTCTGCGTCCTTATTAATGCACCTACTTAGAAGCACTCTTTAATTTTTGATTTCTTTTCATTTGGAATTAGGTCCCTGAAAGAATTTGAGCACTGTTGAGGTCCTCATAATCCCCAGTCCGTGGTGCCTAACACCCTAAATTTCTGTTCTGCTGGGCGTGCATGAACACCACGATTTGTGCAGCTGCTCAGACCGTGATTTCCAGCACAATGTTCTGAGCAGGTGTCCACCTGCCTACCTCAGCGTCGGGCTCGGCTGGCGTCATTCTGAGAGCTCCCCAGCTCCCCAGCCTTGCCCCACMGCTGGCGATGACCTCGGCTTCTCGCCGCTGGTTTACATGTGAGGATATATTTGCATTCATCCACAAGGCAGGATGCTTGAGTTTGTGCCTTTGGACCAAGCGAGGAGATACCTCTGAAGCTAGAGCTGTCCTCAGAGGAAACAAGGCAGCATTCTGCTTTTCCTGTGTTTATTATTTTTCTTAGTGGGCAAGTAAATAATGGTGCACTTACATAGTTACATGTACATAATATACAAKGAAGAATTAAAATAAAAAGAGAAAYAAATTTTTGCAAGAAAAACCATTTATTACAGTATGTTATTATACATATTTTAGTGCTTCAATATAAGACAGTATTTTAGTCTCAGAGGCATTAGGAAGGTAGCAGATGGAAAACTCTATCACTTTCCTTTTACAATTTCTTCACTTCAGCATACTGAAGAGATATTACCTGCCTACTTTCAAAAAACACTTCAAGATTGGTGGCATCTAAATAAAAGTAGCTTGATCCCTGGAAACTCAGAGCAGCTGCAATTTCTAYTGATCTCATCAGGCTCCAGATATATTCAGCACTTCTAAAATTCAAGATACTTTTATTTAAGTATCTGCAGAAATGGATTGGAAATTTCTTTGCCACTTGTTCCTATGTACGTATTATATCATTCATGGGGCTACACATTTCCTTAAGCACTCTTCTGAACGGAGGTACTTATGCACCATTTCTCAGTAATTTGAGAGTTACATATATATATTTTTAGAAAGCTCACATAAGGAATTTGTGCTCCAATGTTTTTTCCAGTTCCCACATGAGTGGGGCTAGCTTGAAGACACTGAAATTGGGATTGTATTCAGTGTCCATGAGCTCTCAGAAAGATCAGTTTTGAAGAATCTAACTTGCTCTATTTTAGCATGGGGTGAGTCAACTGTTAGATGGAGTTCGGGTTCCTGGGTATCATGGTYCTTACGCTGTCATTTCTGGTTTCTCAGTGTCTGGAGTGAGCTTGCCCATACCTTAGAAAGTTGACACTAAATAACCGACCAGCAGTCATAAATGCTGGTGGGGCATTGCACAGACTGCTTGGTTTGCGAGTGAATTAAATGCACTTTAAAATGTCTGAAAAAATAATGAAGTATCTCAAATGTCATTAGATGATGGCACTGTATTTTTGGAAAGAGATTAAAAAATGGTCCTCTGACAAGTTCCAGGTCCTCCTTCTCCGATGCACTTACTGCCATGCATGGAAAGGATCATCGTTACTCTGGAATTTAAATATGTCATATGTGCCRTACTCATTAGACTGGAGTTTCTACTTTCTAAAAGAAAGCAAGATGAGAAACCAAAGACAAGATTCATTCAGATCTATTCCCCTTACCCTTTCCTCTCCAAGCATGCAAATCTCTCACACACGTTTTTCTTTTTTTCACTGGGCAGGTGTTCAGCTGCTCACACGCAGCACTACATACACTGATGCCCTCGACAAAAGTGGGGTTGCACCTACTCCCTCCTGGGTCCCGTTGTGTAGAAATCACACCCTTGAGTCAGTTCTTCCTCCAGGTGGGATGTGGGGGCTTGATGCTCATGTGCTTGAGAGAAGAACCTTCAGTACTGACACGCACCCTGGCAGAGGGGGGCTGCAGCCCCCAGAGCCAGGGTATAGAAACACAATCAGGAGAAGCTGCTGCTGAGAGCTTAGGGTGACAGGATGACATGGGTGGCTGCAGGAAGCTCTCTCACAAAGAAGTGTTTGACGCCCAGAGCTGAGGTGGCTCAGTAGTGATTCAGTGTGTCTTTAGGGCTGGTGCTCTAAAGCACTTGTCATCTTCCTAAGGGCCTTGCTGCCATGYGTCCAGGAGACCTGAGGAACTGTGTGTGGTGCAGAGAGCAGGGTGAGGACAAGAGAAGGAAGAACAGGGTGCCTGGAAGAAAGGCTGGTGTTTAGCTTAATACTAGCTCATGCTCACATCTTGTGTGCCTTCTGCCACTGTGACCAATTCTGGCCTAGGGGAGCTTCCCATGCCCCTCTCAAAGGCTTTTACAGGATTCTTGCCTGTGCTGAAGAGGACTCAGATGCTGTGTCTTACAGATAAGACTTTGCCTCTTACACTGACTGAAAGCATTACCAGCTGCAAGACTCACTTTGCCCAAGGCCTCCTCAACACCTTTCTAATTAGACATTCATCTGCAGAATAATTATCACTTACGCTATGCCTTTGCCCTGTACAGACCTTCAGATTRACTGAACTCTATGTAGGTAGATGCCTCTGAGGTTCAAGCCACATTTTTCTTTAAAAAATAACACCTAATAAAGAATTCCTGTGAATCTTTGTGCAGGAGAGCAGGAATCTGATCTCATTTGATGTGCATTTTGTGTAGACAATTTCCTATAGGATTCTGTTGGCAGTAGATACAGAACTGTGCAAACTGCTGCACACACAGAGTACAAAAAATGCGCTATGCTTTCTTATCTGGAAGTGCTCATGCAATTAGAAGATATTTCATCATATGCATAAGACAGCAGGGTTGAACTTCTGCTTGCACCCTCAACACTGGCATTTCCTGCTTTTGGATACGTATTTGTGGAACTCAGTATTTGTTTTAGCTTTCTGTGGAATAGTTTCTCTCTTTTTTTTTTTAAAGGGGCCTATTATGTCGTGTGCTCTAAGTCAGCTTTGGAACATTCTGTTCAGTTGAGTAACMACTTCTAGAAAGACGTGAAGCGGAGGGTCAGTGCACAGAGGGATAGGAAGCTTGAAAACGTATTGTAGAAATTCAGATAAAAGTAAGGGAAGACAAGTGTGAAACAGCTAGATGCAGAGGACCATGGCATAAACCAAGTAAAAGTTTAAATTAATCTCTTCTTTCTCTTGAAATTAGTTGTAAGGATTATTTTTTTCCCTTTGAAACTAAAATTGGTAACCCTTGAGAGTGAGCAGTGATAACTTTCTCTACTTGCCCTTTGGTTGGTCTGAGGATGGTCTCACTCTCCACAAAGGAATGTGGTATGCTCAAACCCAGACATTCAGAAATCTTGCTTAAAAAAAGGCCTGTCCTCCCCCACCAAAACAAGCAAACAAACTGAAAGCTCCAGTGCATTTGTTTCCGAACTTGGAGTGTTAATACCTTAATGTATTTTGAATTACTTTTTTCTTGCTTTCTGAACTTCTTACTGTACGGCAGTAATGTACCTAAGGTTTTCCCTACAGTCCTGAGGAATGAGGTTCTCACCCCATCCCATGCATCTTGGCTCTGGAGCTTTGAGAATGCCTGATAAAACCACAGGAATTTACGCAATTACAAATTACTACAATTTACAAGCCCTGAGTGATTCAATCTCGATGGTTCTAGTAAATTTAAACAAGAAGGAAAATTCTCACCATTCCAGCATCAGAGTGCTCTGCTTGCCCAAGCCAGGGAGAGAAAGGATCTATATTTTAACCAATAAAAGGTAGCTTAGCACTCCCTTCAGCATAGGGACTATTGTACACTGGGGTTTTCTTCACTGTTTTCTTTGCTTCTGCTCTCAGCTCTTCGCCAAGCAATTGTCAATGGCCTGAGAACTTGGACTGCAGCAGCTCTTTGGGTAAAGGCATCAAGTGAAGCACGTACACGTTGTACCAACACAGAACATGTGTCTTCTGACTGCCCGCGAGAAATCTTCATGGTGATATTTTAGTTCTGCACGTGGGTAAATATTCCACATAAAACAAATCCTTTGAAGACAGGCAATTGCAGGATTAGGGTCTCTATTCTGTCCTCTTTGCTTTGTGTGAGTGTTTGTGAATGATCTCTATGAAAATTTAGATTTTGTTTTCTCCTTTATTATTCATTTTATTCCTGTGATTTTTTTAACTACTGTGAGAGAGTCTTTTTGCAAGAGCTGACATATACAGAGGGCATAACTACAAATCTGCCAAATGCTAACTTGTCCTTTTTCCCCCTGAACTAGCCTGTAACTCCATTGTAAGAAGGCAAATTTACAGTTATATTTATTTTCTTCAGAGGAATTGTTCTCTTTCAAATATATTTGACTCATGGAATGTTTATCTCCACAGTGTCAACATTGCTTTCAAAGGCAAAAAAAAAATCAAAAATAGAAAGAAAAACAGAACAAAATATGTGTATTCAAGAGTCTGGTTGGAGCAGAGTCTCATTTCATACAGGGCTTCAGGAAGAATGTACTTTAATGTAAATTGCAAAGATGTGGCAAGAAAAATCCGCTTCTCAATAGCTTTGCGGTAACTCATAGCAATTTTGAACAAATCTTCTAAAGATCTTTAATGATTCAGTCTTCAAAAGCTTCGTTTTTAACTCAGTGCTGTTGGCAGTGGTCAACACTAGGAAACGAGGAATGTACACCATTGCATGCATCAGTATACATGGCTGTGCTGTGTTAATCCATGGTTTGACTACACCTTCAATACTGTGGGGAGTTCTGGTCCTCTCATCATAAAGCATTTATTAGAACTCAAAAAGATACAGTCCTTTCTGAGAAAAACTGGGAAAGAGGCATGGTCAAAGGTGTGAAATGGTTGCCTAATCAAAACAAGAACAGAGTAGACTGGGGCTTCTGAAGAAGAAACAGAAAAGAGGGGTATGAAATCATGCATGGCRTAGAGAGGATGGATAAATATTGTCTCTTCCAATTATAGAATCATAGAATCTTTATGGTTGGAAAAGACCTTCAAGATCATCAAGTCCAACCATAAACCTGTCACCACCATGCTGGCTAAACCATGTCCCTAAGTGCCTCATCTGCATGTATCTTGAGCACTGCCAGGGACGGTTACTCCACCACTTCTCTGGGCAGCCTGTTCCAATGCTTGACCAGTCTTTCCATGTAGAAATTCCTCCTGAACCTCCTCAGGTGCAATTTGAGGCCATTTCCTTTTGTTCTCTCTGTAGTTGTTCTGGAGAAGAGATTGACCCCTGCCTCACTACAACCTCCTTTCAGGTAGTTGCAGAGAGCGATAAGGTCTCCCCTGAACCTCSTCTTCTCCAGACTAAACAACCCCAGCTCCCTCAGACGCTCCTCATAAGGTCTGTGCTCCAACCCCTTCACCAGCTCTGTTGCCCTTCCTTGGACAAGCCCCAGCTCCTCCATGTTGTTCTTGCGGTGAGGGGCCCAAAACCGAACACAGCATTCAAGGTGCGGCCTCGTCATGAAGAAGGGCTCTGAGTGAAGCTAAGGAGACAAGTTCAAAACAAACAAAAGGACCTTTTTTTTTTCCTGTAAGTGGCAGTAGGCCAGTGGAACTTTCCACCAAAAGCTGTGGTGGATGAGAAACTGGTCAAATAGTTGAGAGAAAAAGATTCTCAGAGTCACTGACTAGACGAATCACGTTGCGTTTATGTGACTCCTGAGCTGAAAATRGCCAGAAAGCAGGAGAGCACCCGGCAGAAGTACCACATCTGCTCGGCCTCTCCTTCTTCTTCCCTGGATGCTGCTTACAATCACCCCCGTACAGAGCAAGCAGGGCTGGGAGGCCTGTGGTCTGAGCCGCTTTGGGGGAATCCAGGCGGTTGCTTGACAGGCCGCTCCGGAAGGAGCCGCTAACCTGGGAGCACTGGCGCCTGAGCCACCCTCGAGTGCGTTACCTCAGGTGCGGCCAGAGGCGCGACGCGYGGCGCTGCCCGTCTCGGGGCGTCCGCTAGCGCTGCCGAGCTCCTCGCTGCCAGCACCGCCGCGTCCCGGCACCGAGCGAGTCCGTACGGAAGCACTGCCGCGCTATGCTGCTGCTGGCTGCGGGGCACAGCCAGGGTCTGCGTGGCCATGGGACTGCACCACTTTGGCACAGTCTGCGAAACTTGTTAAACATCTAYCTACATATCTATCTATAGATTAAGTTGTTCAATTCTCAAAAGCAGGAAAAAAAGCATCACAGCTTCAGCTCTCACTTTGTTTCCATTTTCCACTTCTTACTCATGTCACGGGTCTAGTCATTTTTCTGATTGACAACTTGGGGTCTGAAAATCAGCATTTTTTTTCGGTCCATGCATCATTTGTGGCAACAATAAAGATATGCAGTCAGAGCTGATGCTGCCTCAAGAATAGAATTCAGTGTGTTGTCTTGGCCGTGTTAGCTTTGAAGATCTAATAGCACTGAAAATTAGTAAATAACTATTTTTAATCACTAAAGTCAGCAGTTCTGACTCAGAGTGTCCACAAGGGAGCTGAGCTTCGAGTACGAGGATTTTTTAAAAATATTGTCACTCTTTATCTTAGCTACACTTTTAAAGGGAAGGATGTGTATTATATGAGCAAAAAACATGATATTGTTGTTGTTATAAGCTGATGAAAAAAGCTATCAAGTATTTCTGCGTGGGTTAATATTTAGGAGCAACTATTTTATCATGTGCTTCTCAGGGTCTCCAGWTGGGGGCACTGGGCAAACATGGAAACATGGGAACCGGCGACTTTGATGGCAAAGAGTCCATGAGATTGCTTGGTGGGATGTAGAAAATAAAATCATAAAAAGTGGATGGGAGATACAATTGCCACTTAGGAGTCAGACTTTTATTGAGATGAAGTCCATTTTGTTTTCAAAACTCCTCTGTTGCTTATAACTCCCCAGTTTTTCTTCATTAACCATAGGTCATTTTCATTTCTCTGTTGCTCTTATAAAACTAATAATCATAGTAATTTTAAAATCAATCCCTGAGGCAGTAATTTCAAATTCTAGATGGGCCCAGGTAGAACTGTTACTATTAATTTAAATTTTACCTTTCAGCTTCATTAAATGTTTCTAACCTAGTGTAAATCATTGGCTCTCCCTACCTTCAATATTGCTATTTATTAACTCACTTCAAGGGGAGAGCTAGACAAAAGTAGATGCTCATTACAGACTGCAGAGCCTAAAGCCCCCAGTGCATTAGGTTCTGCATGGGCCTGTTCACACACACAAGTTTAGTGTCTAAAACAAGGCCTACAGGGAAGATACAAGGCCATTTTTAATTCAAGCAGTATTAATGATGCTATAAGGAATATGACATATAGACAGCTACATGCACAATTAGATGGTTTCATAGAATCACAGAATGCTTAAGGTTGGAAGGGACCTCAGAGGTCATCTAGTCCAACCCCGCTGCACACGCAGGGTCACCTAGAGCACGTGGCACAGGGCTGCATCCAAGCGGGTTTTAAAGATCACAACATTTAAAGGCAGTATTATAAAATATCCATTCATTAATTCATAGCCCTAATTTTGTTAGTAAGGTCTCCTAAGACAAGCCTGTGCTGACAGTCAGAAGACAACTTAGAATGCAGGCAAATAATTCCTAAATTTACCAAATTAAATGTGAATTATGCATTCAAAGCTAGAATTTGCTATCAAGTATAAGCGAGCATGTAAAAGGGTGAATACACACATCTGTAGTGGATGTACTGATAGGAAAAAAAAGAACACTGAGCAGTGCCAGGCTCATAGTAACCTAGGTCTTCCTTCCAGCTGGTATTTTTAACTACGTTTTGCAATGCTGCAGTGAGTTTCCTCATCCCTGGAGCTCCTGGCCTTCTCTCTGACCTCTGCATTACAAGTTATGACTGTGTGCAAAATATTCGAGCCAAAATTTTTGGTCCACGCTCCTGGCTGTCAAAACACAGGGACTTCTGTCCGGCTGCAGATACGCAGTTTTGGAAAAGCAGCATAGTACATGTTGTTCATCATTCCTCACGCTTCCTCCCTGCCCCCAGGCACCCGAAACAAAGCTCCCAATCATGCTGCTACTTCTTTTGTACTTTCTGTCCGACCACTGAAATCCATCTGTAAACATTAAAACTTCAGAGCAGCCCTCAAAAGTATTACCCCCACTTGCAAGATGGTTATTTCAGCTTTCTGATTACCTATCAGCTGGCTGGTTGCAAGGGTAGGAGTTATGACTTCCAGTGCCCTAATCTAACCTCTGAGCCACAAATACGAGGCTAGCCTGGTATTCACGATCAACTTTGCAATAACAAACCTCTGTTTATTCCCCGAGGATCAGTGAATAGGACTAGTTTCACTTTATAAGAAGCTTATTGTTGAAAAACTACTAAAGTTTGTTTGTTTTTYACTATCATTGTGCTGTTCTAAGAAAATGAATCTGGATCTTGAGACTTGAAATGAATTAAATGACACATGAGTAAGTATATATTAATTATTTTTATTAAAGTATCAAAATGAACTTGAGAATAGAAGACAAACTGCTTTTAATGCATTTTAAAGGTTCTCCTGAATAAAGTAAAGTTTTAGAAAACTCATGCAACATATTGCTCCTTTCTAGCTTTTGCAACCCTCTTTTCCTGGGCACAGTCAAATTAACGTCGGTACCAGCATTTCTCAGTCGGCGTGCAGGTGCACGCGTGCACACACACATCCACACAGTAAAAAGCAGCTACGACTGCACATACAAAGAAATAAAAACAATGATCTCCTGACAATTGTAGTGGTATCATACTAACATTTGGCATGCTAAGTAAAGAACATGGAGCAAGGAAAGCATGACGCCTGCGTCAGCAGCGATACGGTTAAGAGCACCCATACAGATTCCCAAGGGAGAGACGCGGGATCCGTGCCTGAGCTCTGGGCTCGGCGGCGACGCTTTGCAGCCGCTCGGGACACAAACTCGTGCAGTCTGCGGGCACGGGGCGCCCAAAGGGCAGGGCCGGGGAGCGTGACGGGGCGCGACGGTGCCTCCCTGTCGCGCTGCCGTATGGCCAAGGTCGAAGGCCGACGAGCGCTCCTTGGACGAGGCCGTTGTAACGCGCTGCACGTACAGCCCCTGTCTGACAGACACGCGGCCCCAGGGATTCCCCRTGTGGCTCCCTCCGAGCCAGCGGGGTCGCAGCACAGGCTCCAGGCTCGGCCTACAGGACGTTACTGAAACTCTCACTGAAGTCAATGGAAGCTGCTTCCAACATCCAGAAAGAAAGTGGATCCTCAGGACAGAATCAGACCTAACAAGTTGGGGTTTTTTTTAATACATTCACTTTTCAAATACATGAAGTACATATCTTTTAAACATGACAGTTTGTAGGACATTACAATATATCCAGATCTTAGGAAAATGTACTAAGAAGTTCTGTTGCAGAATATAAAGATCATATAAGGATCAGGTATGATATCTGATATACTCAACGGGGAACTTGGAGGCTTATGGCTGAGGTATCTTTAAGTTTAGCCTTGAGAACAGTTCAACACTGCATAACTGGTGTAAAATATTATGTACTGTAAGCTCCATTCTTATAATCTGCTTCACTTAAATTGTGACATTGAGCAGCTAGACACCACTGATGAGGAGGCAAAGTTTTGGAAGGTATAATCTGTGCATCCAATTGCTCGAGATACTCTGCACCTCATCCGAGGCAAAGAGGAAGGATAAGGGTTTTAAATGGTGGTGTCTCAAATACAACCATTGAAGTTTAGGAATATATAATATTAAACACCAAGAGATAAAAGTAAAAAAACAGCACAACACCTGTGTTTTCAGTTTTATCTTGCTTGCAGTATTTATTAACTTGACTCATTAGGATATTAGTGATAAATAAGGATATTTTCTTTTACAGAAAATTGTAAGGATATACTTTATAGGATTAAACAATCTGAGAATTTCACAGAAACATCAGAATTTAAACACTCGTAGTTCCAACTGTTTTGTCCAGCAGCTCTTCTACCAGTTCAGAAACATCTCGGGTTAGTATTTAATAAAAATAAAAACAATTCTTCACTACATCAAAACTCTTGCCTCCTTCAGATTCTAAGTAACACTTCTGATTGACTGTAGTCATCACTCAAAAGTAGAATAAAGTAACTGCAATCATATTTTACCCCTCTGAATCATCAGGCAGTAGAGGTAATCCTGACAAGGATGGGCAAAGCTTTCCCATGCCCTATAAGAGCTATCTGTATAACCAGACCTACTGAAGTCTATAGAACCTCTTCTCTGAGTGAGGCTTAGAAGCAAGAATTAAGGCTTGCAGGATCAGATCCTAGGTTAAAATGTCTTTATTATTATTATTATTATTATTATTATTTTGCCTGATTCACAAGCTTGGGATTCAGTCCTGCAGTTCTTTACACAGGCAAAACCTTTACTGAAATCCCTTCGTGCTTAACTTCCTCTCTCCAGTGGGTCCAACTCACCCAGCCACCAAATGATGGTGCAAAATGCTCTCCAGCAACTCAAAGAAAAATTAAGAGTCCCCAGCAGATAGAGGTGGAGTTCCAGCTCATAAAGCACAAACTCAGCCACATGGGTGTTTTGCAAGGAACACTGCTTTGTCACACCTACCAGACTTTTCAAATTCAGTCTCTGAGATGAATCACAGAAAAAAACCCACACAAGTGTTGTGGGAAAAAAAAAAAAAAAAAAAAAGATTACAAGGCCTGGTTGGAACTAAAGGCTTTTGTGTGTGCGCGTGTGCGTGTACGTGTTTGGTTAGAACGCAGTATTACATATCAGTACATTCTGCCAGAAAGCATCCTCCTGGAAGCTTCAAAACCTGAAGACAAAAAGAAATAAACAACCCACTCTCGGCCTGCTTTCCCCACCAGCAGTAAGGGAGGGTAGTGTCCATCCAGCACAGCTGTCTGTACCACGTGCATCATCGCAAGTCATAGTGTTCTAGCACAAACGTCGTGAGTGCAGATACTGTATACTAGCAGAGAGCTAAAACTCCTGAAGCTGTTGTCTGTAGCTTGTAGGAACAGCAAGGACGACAGGCGCAAAACCTACGTTTGAGGCAGAAGACACTTCGGTTTGATTGAGACCAGCTCTTCCAAGCGGAAGAATTGCTGTCAAGCCAAAATGATTCTTTCTGCTTAAGAAAGACACCTGCCCTTCCTAAAGGCTCTTGACTAATAGAATCCTACACGTTAAGTCAGCTCCTCCATGGATTCTCATAGCTGTTAAAAACATACTATAAATATTTCCATGTTTGCCGTATCACTTAACCTTGTAATGTTCCTTCTTTGATCTGTTGAATAAAGAGATTCCTTTCATCTTCAGGTGTCCTTCCGTTTTGTGCCCGGACTATACAAGTGGGCCTGTGCAGATTTAGCATGTATATCAAATGCTGCTTCTCATTCTTTAGCTCTTCAATCTGGGCTTTTAATTCTGCATTGATAGTTTCCAGCTTTTCTGATTCCTGGTCACAAAGTACAGACACAACTATTAGACTGAGTGCTGTAGGCAGCCGATTGCAATGTTTACCTAATAGCTGCAGTCTTTTATCAGTGGGAAAACATATGGCTGGCTGAGAAAGAAGTTAAAGGTTCTTAGAGCCCCGTAGTGGTGAAACGACACAGCCCCTAGGTTACTGTGGACTGAAAAACAGATCCACAGCTGCCTTCTTTGGCCCTTAGAGATGCAACAGCAGCTGCACAGCCCAATTCAGACCTCACTTACACACAGAGTAATTTTGCCATCTTCTGCAGTTACTCCAAACTACAGGGGTCAAAAACTGATTCAAAATTATATATGTCTCCTGTTTACTCCCTGGAATGTTGCAACCTGCATCTGTAAAAAGCACAACTTTTTCCTCTAATCCTGGATACAGGGACTAAGACAGGCCTGCTGCTGCTGTCCTCTAGCTTCACCACATAGCAGACCAGGTGAAGCCACTACTGAGGTTTTAGGACACAGCAGGCTAAGCTACTGCAGCACCCACTTCATACGGGGGTCGGAGATTACCCGTGGGTGTCTGTAGGGTTGTGCAATAGGATTTTGATTTCTTTTTGTTGCTATTCAATTTACACATTCAAATTAATGTTATTCCACAGAAAAGATTGGTCACTGAAGCAGTAATCTCTTCACCTTCCTGCCATATTTTCACTTTCTTCCAGTTTTAATCAGATCTGATCTAAAATATTGGATGTTCACTTTTCATATAACATCCTTCTGCATTTCCTACTATGACAAAACTACTGTACTGCCTAGATCCAGATCATGGCAGGATGAGAGAGGAAGAGAGAGAGAGAGAGAAAAAAAGAAGTTAGTGACTTACTTTCTGCAAACATTCTGTTTTTTCCTTCTTTTTGTTTCGGCACTTTGCAGCAGCAATTTTGTTCCTTTCCCTTCTCCGTTTTTTCCTTTCATCCTCCTCAGGAGTAAACTAGCCAGCAAAAGCAGATACACACAATCAGTAAGTTACAGTAAATACCCTATCAGTGTTTTGATAACTTCTGCATTTTTTAGAAACGATGCAGATAGTGTTGTTAGCACTCGCATCATGAGTTACATAAGGACATGGTTGTGACCTTGCTTGCAGTACAGTAAAACTGTAGAAACTCCATTAAAATTGTCAATAAAAAAAAAAAAAAACAACACTAGACTGGACTTTAGATGGATGCCACCCACGCAATGGCTCCTTTTAAAATCAATGCCACTCAGAAATATTGCCAAGTGTCTCTCTCGCCTTGGCCAAGCTACCTTCTACACCTCATCTCTTCTAAGTTTTCCAAGGAGGAAAAGGAGCAAGGAGTGCAGGGAGCAGAGTGGAGGGTGAAAGCAAGGATGGGGCAGGGAGCTAAAGGCTGGGCAGGTAAGGGGACATATGATGACACTCCTTTAAGGTTTGGGGGTTTTATCCCCTTTAGAGGATCACAGTAACAGCAACAGCAGTAATTGATTTGAAGCAATGGACAGACATATCCCCAACGTAGTCGATTCCTTTGCTTTATAAGAGAAACATATTTGCATGGCTAGGAAAAACTAGCATGGGCAAAGCACAGCAGCGGGTAGCTCAGTGCAGGGCTCGTGGGGCCTCCTCGAGCGGCCGCACCAAGCGAAACCGCTGCGACCTGCTCCACGTTCAGCCACAAGCAGGCACAGAAGGGAGGTTGCCRCTGATCACTGTGAGGCCCTGTCCGTAATTAAAAATAATTATTTAAGTATGRCTCATAATTAAAAATGAAAGAATTCAACTAAAACCCACTTCACTGTAGTGAGAAATACCACAGGGATTTCCAAAAGCACCTACAGAAAAACCTAACAACAGGCTTTGAAGGATCAAACCGACTAAATGTGTTTAGGTGGAGCAGTTGGTATTTGATAAATTTAGTGGTCTTGCCATGAAATTTTTAGAGCCCTAATCAACGACACTGACTGACATGCAGTTTAAAGACCCATACCTCTGTTTTCATCACAGATGCTTCCACCGGCCTTTCCGAGACGGTCACGGTGTCCAGTGTGGAAGCCATCCTGTGGGCTTGGCGCTTGTTCTGAATGGCAAATCGCAGTTCCTCTTTCACCAGTGGGGTTAAATTTGTGAAATCATCAAACCCCAGTGACCCTGCAGGGGACAAAGTGGGAACAATTGCCGAGGCGCTGACTTCTAATGCTGATACCTGGCCTGAGTGTTGGACCATCATTTTGCTGAAAAGTAAAGAGAAAAAGATGAGAATAGTCTTTCAACAACTTTCGAAGAGCAAGAAAAAAAAAAAAAAAAAAGCAAAAATACTTGCTAGAGACATATTTCATACTGTGAAATAAGACTGTCATTCTTGCATTGCCTCAACCCCCATGCCCTTCATACCCCCATCAAGCACTGAAGAATTTGCTCACTAGCAAAAACTTCTGCTTGACTTCTGGTTAACTTCAAATTGATATTTAATCCTATTAGCACATCACACAATTTCTAGATCTTTCTGAAACTTAAGATGGAAAGAGTGTTTGTATATGCATGCTCTAAGGCTTTACCCTGGCAAATGTTATTTTTTAAAACACATAAGTAGGTTAAGAGAATCTCCATCCTCAGAGCTAAACCATCAAATTCCTGCTTGAAATGGAAAGAGCCAAGTTGGAGGTCAGACATCCCCAGGTAAAGCTAGAACAGCTCTTATAGAGGCTGACATTTTCTGAGCATGAGCAGCCCCCAGAATTATCCAGCTCATTTTCAGACAGGATGGTTAAGATCTGGTTATCGACTCCTGAGCAGGAGTCGGCACAGGCGTGAAGATGGGGTTTCAAAGCACAGCCCGAGTTGGGGGGAAGAAGCYGTGAGGAATGAGAAGTCATTTGTTTCATTCCTTAGCCCTTGTAAAATCTGAAACTGTCCTCAAGTGCCCTCCGCAAGGATTTTAAGTTCTTAAATATTTTGGTCAGATCTCCTGCTGACATAAAACTGTGTAACTGAAGAGACTTCAGGGGAATTATGCTAATGGCTGCCACAGCGATGGATACCCTCCCTTATTTCCAGCAGTTTTCCTAAGGAAATGAACCTGGCTGACAACGCTCTCCACTCTCCTCTTTGTAGTCACCCTCACGTATTTTTTTATCTGCTTGAGCAACAACAACCGAATGTGGAGGAGAGACAGGGAGAGGAGGCCTCTGAGCCTCGTGTGAAGCGACAGCCCCTGGGCCACCGAACGGCRCCGCCGGGCGCCCCAGCCAGTGCCGCCCTCGCCCACACGCGGCATCGGAAGAGGTCGGGGCCGACGGATGAAAACCCAGAGGAAACAGCATTATTCATAAGGCAACTTGTCCTAAATTGGACTTCACCCTAATTTTTTTTTGTTTGTTTGGAGTATTTTCATAATTATTTCTTAATGGCTGCTGGGGTAATTACGGCACGTGCTGTCTCCTCCTGCCCAGTAAGTTCAGCACGGCCAGTACAGCYGTGCTGGTGCAGGGGGACAAGCGGTGGCCTCGGCGCCGCCACGTGGGTTACATTACGTTTCCGCACGGCCAGCCCGAGTCACGCAGCTCCCTGCGTGTCCCTCCGTAACACGGCGAGAGGGGTCTGGGCATCACGTGCCCAGACAGAAGGGCAGGTTTTGCACAGGGATATCTGAAATACTGCGCCGCAAATCCGCCTCGGTGTGAGGCAGAGCAGCACCCYGCTCAATGCTAAGTGAGGGCAATATAAAAACCCGAGGGCACCAAATTGCCCCTTGGTAGCCACTGACCTTGCCCGGCCACACCGGAGCCCTCGCTCGCGCGCTCGGGGGCCTCGGCGTAACAGGAGATTTCCCACTTTCCGGGGGTGAAATCCTGAACCCGCTGAGGTCAAAAGGAGTTTTTCGGTTGACCTCAGCGGGGCCAGGATTTCACCTTCGGTTATTAAAGGCGGGGAAATTATTTGGAACAATTTGTTATTCAGAAAGACCTTGGGAAATTTATGTAATTCTCTTCAGAAAGCCCCTGCTCATGAGTCACATTTAAAGCACAGATAYGGTTTAATCCCATAATCTCAGAAAGCAAGCGGGTACCCTTTCCCAACAAGTCAGAAACATCCCTATAGTTTCCAGCTAAACTCCTCCCGACACCGTCTACCGTTTCCCAAYGTCCGAGAGGTTCCCAAGAGCGCCGGAGCCGCCAGGGAAACCCCAGCTGCRTTTGCTGTCAGCCCCCTTGGCTCCCAGGGACGGTTTCATTTGACAAAGTTAATTCTGTTTAACGCCCTCAAACCGGGAGTCTTAAACTAACAGCAACAGCCTGGGAAGAATTAATAGGGCTAACAGCTTTCCAGCACTGGTGGTTTATTCCTTTATCCATACATTCCTTCCCGGAGGAAAGCAAGAATGTTCATATTTTAGCCAGGTGCCTGGGAAATTGTGTCCACACAGCGGTTTCTGCCGGTGCCGAGGGCAGCCCTGGCACCAGTGAGTCCTGTGCTACACTGTGATAGCCTCGGGTCTCTCGTTGCTCTCTCCTTGATTAAAAATAAATAAATAAATAAATAAATAAATAAATAAATAAATAAATAAAAATAAAAATAAAAAGGTGTGGGGGGAAAGAAAGGGGAGAGAGCGCCCACCAGGAGGGAAGCTCAGGGAAAGAAGCAGGGAAGGAAGTTTCCCTCGGCCAGGGAAACTGCTGCTGTCCTGCCTGAACCGTGCTCCGACCTTCCCGATATTCGACTTTGTCATTTAAAAAAGGAAAAACAAAAAAAGAAAAAAAGAAAAAAAAACACCCAGCACTTGGCTGTCCCTTCCTTTGTCACAGTTCTTGTCYCTCTCTCAAAAAAAACATACAAACAAGAAAACGCTCGGTCTATAAGTTACCCGGAGCAAGGTCTCATTCTCTCCGGGTTCGTGAAGCAAAGGAGCTGGGGCGGTACCAGGAAGGGGACTAAAGGGGAGTCCCCGAGGGGCCAGGAGCGCCCCGGGCCCCGCTGCCGGCACGAGGGTCCCGGCGTCCCCGCGGCGGGACCGGCCCCGCGCCCCGCGCCGCTCCGCGAGCGCCGGCGGCTCCGGCGCGAGCGGCTCCCGTCCTCCCGCTGCCCCTCGCTCGCTCCTGCCCCGCGGCTCCCTTGCCCACCCACGCTGGCCGCTTGCAGCTTCTTTGCCCAAGTTTCCACCTGAGGATGCGGCCGCCCGCGGCAGCTCCCTGCCTGTCACCGGGGCAGGGACACCCGCG
>NW_020455799.1:3331448-3349315 GCF_003342845.1 Nothoprocta perdicaria
GCCGGCCGCCCCGACGGCGCGGGCTGCCCGCGGCTCCCACCTACCTGGGCTGCTCCCGGCCGGCAGGACGGAGGGCGGGCGGGGAGGGAGGCAGGGAAGGCGCGGGCTGGGCGCCCGCCGCCGCTCCGCGGGGCTCCGCGGGCTCCGCTCTGCTCGTGGCGGCCGCCGGAGCGCAGCGCAGCGCCCGCTGCCGCCGCCGCCTCGCTCTGCCGCTGCCCGCGGTTGCATCACCCGCTTTATATAGGCGCTGGCGGCGGCGCTGGCATCCGCGCTGGCGGCGGCCCCGCGCTGATGTCATGCTATTAATAGCGGAGCCCGGGGGGGCGAGGCGAGGCCTCCGCGCGGTGATGCAAGGCGGGACCGGCCCCGCGCCGACCGGACCGGGACGGCCCGGCCCAATCCGAGCGCGCCCGCGGGGGATGCCCCCGCCCCCGCCCCCCCAGCCGGGCCGGGAGCCCCTTTTCCTTGGGCCGCTCCGCGGAGGAGCCGCCCGGAGCCCTCCGGGACTCGCCGCGGGAGCGGGAACGAGCGAGGGTCGCGGCGAGGGGACGGCAGAAACCGCGACCGGGAGCCGGCCGCGCTGGCGGCGCGTGTGGCCGCTCGCACTCGCACTCACCTTCGCACTCACCCTCGCACTCGCACTCAGACGCGCGCATCCCCCTCGCCGAGCGCCTCAAGTACGGCGAAAAGTTCAGTCCCCGCGTGGAAAGGGACGAYCGGGTTTTCGCCCCGGACACGGCCGACGGCGTGACGGGACGTGCCCCCCAGATAAATAACAACAACCCCAATCCCCTCTCGTCACTCACGGCCGCTCACGGCGCCCCTAGGGCTCCAGGGAGCGCCGGGAGCCGCCGCGGGACGCCGGGCAGCGAAGGGGCTTCGGGCTCGCGCTGCTCGCGGCGCCTCCCGCTTCCCGGGGCGGCGGGGAGGGCGCGCAGCGGCTCCCGGAGCGGCGGGCAGCGATTCCCGGAGCGCCGCTGCCCGCGCGGGGGGACGCGCTGCCCGCAGGTGCCTCCCTCGGAGCGAGCGGCACCTCCGAGCGCGCGGGGATGCCCCGGCTCCGTGGGTCCGGGTACCCATTCGGATCTGCAACTGATCGCCCCAACCAGTCAATTAATTTCATAACGCCCAACGGGGCTGTATTAGGATAACCTGTCTCCAGCTGTTTATTCCGGGAGCTATTAATTGCCCCGAGCGTTTTAACGGGGGAATTGAATTGCAATTAGAGTTTTTGCTCGTGCGAGCGYCAGCCCACGAGCTGCTCGAGCTGCGCACGCGCTCACCTGTGTGCAGGTCAGCCCCAGCTCCTTCCAAACAYGCTCATCACCTGGCTTTATTCCTCTGCATTAATCAAATTAATGACAGGAAAAAAAAATTGCTCTCTGGAGAGGTCTGGTGCAAGTTGTACATTTTGGCTTGCAGCACTGTGTGAAGTTTTTATTACTACAAAGACATAATTTTATCGTTCACGCCCCGCTCAGAAGCAGCTGGCATCATTTTTCTCAAACCCAAAAGAAAAAAATATCACTCCTGATCGGAGGCCAAATGTGGAAAATTTCGTCTCAAAAGATAATTGGTTGGAAACTTCGAAGCATGAAGTTATTGTGGAAACGGTTTAGCAACATTAGTTTTAGTGGTCACGACCAGGTGCTTGCTGTAATTCTGACAGGGAGATTTAGCAACTGGCCGATCCTGGTTTACTAGCTGGATTATAAATGGAAACTTATCCAGGGTATTTTCAGCTAAATAGGGCGATGCCACAGAATAATAAAGGTGAATAAACAACAGCAATTCCCTCTTCCGCTGTGAGTGGAAGCACCTTTGGCAGAGAGGTTGAAGGGTCACAGAAATTTGCTGGGCAGTCTCAGCACTTCCCCAAGCGGGCAGACGATTACTTTGTTTTGAACTGGACCAAACTAAAGCCAACACATTTGTTTTTTAAGCAGCGTTTCTGCATTACCACTGGCACGGGTGCGGGCGGCGGGCGACGCGCRGTGCTGACACCGGCAGTTGGGATACTTCCCCCGGCGGCTTCGGAAACGAGAGAGCTCCTCCCTGCAGAGCAAACCGGGGCGCTGCTCCGCCGTGCTTTCAAGGTTAGGCCACTGAAACACGCCCTGGCTTGAAATCCTTCTGGAAAAAAAAAGAAAACGAAACCACAGTGAAAAATAAGCTGAGTTCCAGGGCGTCACATAGGCTCAGTCCTGCTCCCAAGGCTAACTTGAAGCGGGAAAGATGTRCAGTGAGACTCCAATTCCTTAAAAGCTCGATGTGACTCTTAGGAATATCAGGAAGTTGAGCGGTGAGGGCAGCAGGTGCTCTAAGGACCTCTCCCAACATCCCACCCAGTGCTTCTCATCTGCCTCCCTCTGAACGCTCAGGGTGCTTCCCGCTGCGGGACGATGCCGCTGCAGCAGCGGGGCTTCCAGAGCCGCGAAATCACGGAATTGGCACCACTCACCTCTGCCTCAACTGAAGCCAGGAGCAGTTTCCTCGCTGCAGCCCCAGCATGGGGACAGGCACTGGGTTTTCTCTCCCGTGAGAAACACCTCCCCACAGAGCATCCCATAGTGCTGCCCGTGCAGCTGGCAGGGAGAGGAACGAGCTCCATCCTGTGCCTTTTCCTTACCTAATCCTGCCTCCACATCCCTTCCTGATATCTTGGACATGGTGGCTATTGGAATAAGGCTAAAACGTGGCTCTCCCCCTGAGCTGCTTAGCAAGAGACTTGCATGCTCACTGCGGAAAGCTTTCTGCTCTCCCCTGCCTTCACATTGGTGAAATCGTGTGATCTCAGCCAGAACACCACCATAAAATCCAGAGCCTGGGTGCTTTTGTGGTCATGCAATTCTACTCAGCCCGTTCGGTCTGGGAGAATACACTGAAATGTCCAGAAAATGTGCAGGGAAATCTTGAATAAAACTTGTTTCAGAGGTTTTAAGTGTAGTGACTTTTGACACTACTGTGATCCTGCTGGGTCCCGTTTTCCCCTTCACGGCACATATGTGAGAAGGAGTTTTCTGCAACTCAGACTTACCACATTGCACAAAACTAGACTCTCTGCCAGGGACTTGCTTTCTGCATTTCTGTGACGGGAATTGACTTTTGCCGTGACTTCAGCTTCGCAGCACGTTCAGTTCTGAACCTACATGCAAAAAGTCCCCTGCACCCCCAAACATGCACTAGTTTTGACACAAATTTCACACCTGGCAAGGGCAGCGTGGGAACCCGGGGCTGTTATTTTTCCAAAGTTCAGGTTGCTGCTGCTTGAGCCAAGGGACTGTCCTGCGGTAGAAGCAGCCTCAGCAGCTCCCACCAAGCCCAGGCTGCGCCCAAGGACTCCCGGGGGATGTGTGGACTTTCTTCCAGTGCTCTCCCCACAGGTGACTGAAAATTAAAAAAATAGAAGTCTGAAATAGCCTGRATAAAATTCACTATGGAAGGACACAGGGAAGGACATCTCCTAGGACACATTAGAAATTCTAAAAATTGAAGGGAGTTAAAAGCCATTTAATATTATGAGAGTGGATGGACATGTGCCTTGCAGAGAGAAATTACCTGCTATTAAGGGCACAATTTTAACTTATTGTATTCTTTAATGCTGAAGACAAGATTCATTTGCTCCTCGCTATCCTCTTTTTGGTTTACATTCTTTACTGCTTGTCACCATCACTGTCTGATAATCCTTCTAAATTCACCTCTCCCCTCTTTATTATCTCCTTTTTAGACTCTCTCCCCTTTCCTCATCTCTTTCACTGTGTTTCCACCATAACTCCCTTTCCTATTTCCTTCAAACAGCAACTTCTTTCCTTTGGCAACTTCCCTCCCTGCCTTTCATTTCTTTCACCATATCCCTATATTCCATCATCCCCCTTTCTGTTCCTTTTTTTTTTTTTTTTTTTTTCCAGAGAGATTTTCTCCAATTGGTCCTGCTGCTCCTGCCACTCCAGCTTCCTGAGTTTAATTGAATCACTTTACTTTTCTCTTTTGCTTTCCATCGTTTTACTTTTTGTTTCTATGCTTGTATGAGGGCAATGTAATTGCCAGGGGGTGCAGCAAGACCCGTATTTCAGGACCACGTTCTGGTACCCAAAATACCACGAGTGGCAGGGGAACCTTCCTAAACTAGGTGCTCCAGATCTGGGTCTGTCACTGCTGCCACCCGCGGGGTTTTCGGCGCGGCTGTGGGGACAGCAATGCAAACCCCTCCTCTCTCTGGCCGAGAGTGCTGCTCTGGCCCAGCCAACCACACCTGCATTTCCTTTTCCTCAAACCTCCCAGGCTTTATTTTTTTATCGGATGGACTTTGTGCCACCGTCGCTGGCCAAGCCTGTAACTGCAGTTTCTGAGCTGTTCGGCTACATCCAAATAACCAACAAACAGCAACAGAAAATGAAAAGAGATCCCACATTTGAGATCCCCTGTATGAAAGAACCACATCTTAGCACAGGCTGAACAGAGCAAAGTTCCAGGATAATCGATAGGCTTGATGCACTAACTGCTCTCCAGGCAGGTGTAAATACCTCTGTACTAGGGTTATTCTCCCATCCATTTCATGGCAAGAAAAGTTCTGGCTTTACAGATCCTCTTCTCCTCTCTTCCCTCCCCATCCCATCCTCTCCATCCTGGGAACGGATGCCAGATTATCGTCTGTGAGCGCGGATACGGATTCATACTGAACCTTGTCCGCAGCTTTGCGTGCACAAAGCTGTTCACTGGGGAAGGCAGGTACCACAG
Source organism: Nothoprocta perdicaria (assembly GCF_003342845.1). NCBI lineage: Eukaryota > Metazoa > Chordata > Aves > Tinamiformes > Tinamidae > Nothoprocta > Nothoprocta perdicaria. Next base: position 3,336,186 of record NW_020455799.1, read on the forward strand.
CTCGACCCAACTGATCCTGAAGTCAATGGAAGGATTCCCATCAGCTTCAGTGTGAGAGAAATTTAGCCCCAGGGGACTATGAAAAATCAGCATGTAGTCACAGCGGTTGTCAGTGCTCCAAGCTCCCCAAAGGAAAAGACTTCAAAGACATGTTTAGAAACTGCTTGTGGAAGGTGAAGCCTCGGCTTAGGTGGACTGCTACGGTTATGGCTCGTGGTGCTGGAATCCCCCAGGGAAACACAGAGCACCCTCTGTGACCAGAGGAGAGGGACATAATGTGCACACTTTTACCACAAGAAGTTACAAATGTTTTGAATGCCTTATGGGATCCTCATACTGCCAGAACACACACACGAGTCCCTCCTGTACAAGTCACCTGTTCACCTTGATTTCACTTGGGACTGTGCACATCTCGTACCTGGTACCACTAATGATACTTGTATTAGTCCTTCCCACCTGCCCGGGAAGCTATTCCACAACTCACCAGAATAACCAGGAAAACATGCGTCTAACATAGATTTTGATATAAAGCCCATCTAAAATGACCASAAAAGACGATCTGCAAGAGACTCAACCCCAGGCTGTCACTGCAGCTTCCCCTCTGCTTATCTCCTGTCCTCTCACCCACTTTGCATGTGACTTACCACCAAAAGAACGCGTGAGCGATCTTAACTTCCAGCCTCTTATCTTTGCGGCTTCATTTTTTTGGCTTCAGCTGTGCGGCGACTTGCCCAGATAGCAGGAGCAAAGTGTAAGCAAGACGAGAGCGGAAGCGGAGAGCAGGGCAAACCCTGTGCGCGGGTTCCAAACAGGACGGCCCCGAGCGCGCTGCCGCCGGGAGCACCGGCCCGCGTCGCCCTCCGCGCTGCCGACCGGGTTGCCGGTGCCACCGGCCAAGACGCGAGTTGGGCGGGAGGCCTACGTGGCTCCCGGTGAAGGAAACGGGCCAGCGCGCGGGCTCTGCCTGCAGCGCGAGGCGCCCGCGCGGAGAGCAGGCGTCTCCCGAGGCCCTCGCTCCAGGCTCACGTGCCGTTGGGTCGCAGTCTGCGCGGCTTCGAAGGCGAGAGGAGTCCCAGGTGGTGCAGCCCACGGCTCCGTCCGTGGAGGGTCTCTCCTCAGCACGAGGGCACGTGAGTTTTGTCCCCTGTTCACCAGAGGCAGGTAGCAAACCCAGGACTTGTGCAGGGCGAGTGCTCTCCCTCGTGCACTTGAGAAAGGAAAAGAGAGTTAAAAAGCCGGGGGTGCTTTGCAGCAGGCTGAGCCCGGGAGGGAAGCGCGGGGCTCCGACGGCTGCCGCAGCGGCGCGCGGCTCCAGCGGCCGGGCCGCGCTCACGTCCAGCGCCCCGCTCACGTCCCGCCAGCGCCGCTCCTGCCGCCAGCCGCGGCCGTGGCCGTCCCYGGCGCGGCCGTCCCCGCTCGCAGAGCCGGCTGCGCTGCCCCTGCRTGAGCAGTAATCATTAACGGGGCAGCGCAGGAGCGCGGTGGTGCCCGCCGAGCCGGCAGGGAGCACGGAACGGGACGGGCTCCTCGGTCACTCCTCGTGGGTTTCGCTAACTGGCTCGTCATCCCTCAGCTCCATTTCCCAGTCTGCTGAAACACAGAATGATATTTTTCATTCCAGGGTGAAGCACTTGAGATTTACCAATGGAAAACATGCACAAGGCTGCTCTCTTTTATTTTAATGTCTAATTTTCATTAGCTACGTCTCAAACCTGAGKTTTTTTTTGCTGGATGCTGTTATTTCAGTAGCTTTTCCTGCTATTATTATGTGTATTGTCACAGTACTACTTAGCAGACCCAGTAAGGTTTCTGGGTGTTTTTTCTTTATGTGCAATTTTTATATAGACTTCTAAAATAGATGAGAATCTTTCAACCACCAAACAGAAGTCCATTTTCAACACAGTAAATAAATACGCATCTAAACAGTCACAGTCAAAAAATCTTCTTGAACTTGAGACTTACTGCTTAGCAAAGGGCTAATATCCTCAATAAATACTATGAATCTATATTATAACTTAGCCTTGTRGTAATACATATGTTTGCTATTCATTGGGGATGACAGCACCTGTCAAGGTATAATACTGGAGCCTTTTGTCAAGATCAGTATTTTGGCAGTTTTCTTTTATACATAGGGGCAGATCTTTTACAGATTTTTGAGGTATAGCAATCACTGTAATTTTCTAAGAATATAAAGGCTTTCTTTATAACGGCTTAGGATTTGCGTCAATGCTGAACTGTTAAAATAAGTAAAAACCTTGATGGGGCACAGAGGCATGGCAAAGAAAAGCTGAGTTTTCTGTCCACCTGTAAACGCTAAAGTTTGCATTAATAGCAGACTTAGGAGGAGAACCTAGCTGGCCAAAAAGAAGCTACACTGGATCTTATAACCATCTCTAATGAAAAATTGTCTTTTTATTATTCTTTTCTCCTCTGATTCTAATATACCTGGGACTTAACAAATCATTTAAATCTACTTTCCCTCCCCAGAAAGTTATTTGGAATTGAGCAACTCCTGCATTTAGTCGGGGGTGCTCAGGGTTAGTGCCCGGCCATCAGCAGCCGCAGCCCCTCATGCCCAAACGATCTCCCACGTGCTCGCAGCCCGTGGCTTCGCGGGCTGCGATGCTGCTGGAAAACTCCCATTCCCAGGCGATTTGCACCGCAGCAGCAGGGGYAGCTAATGCATCTTGTGTGTAAGCAATGACAACCAGCAAGAAAAGCATTTTCTCGTAGCTTAATGATCATCTGGAAGAGTTTTCGTCTCCGTATCTGTACTCAGCTTGTCGTTTACTGACAGGGAAAAATGCCCTTCTCATCAGGCATTTTTACTGTTACACAGTGAAATGGAAAATATAAAGGGGAGGAATAAAATGATCGGCTTGGCTTTATACAAATTGAACTCCCACTGTAGCAAATGGAAAGCAGGAGCAGAGCAGGACCCAAATCACTGGCAGTAGGACCGCAGGACCTGGAGCAGGGAGCCAGGAGGTCCATCCTGTACAAAGAGATTTTACAAATCAATGCAAAAGAGATGAAAACCTAGAAAATTCTTTAGGGTAGCTGTTATGGCAAAAGGACTTCAGTTACAGTTAGTTGACTATGGTCACTTTTGTTGGACTTATTGTTAGGTTTTACTTGATTACTTTTGTTCCATGGTCTTCTGTGGACGCATCTTAGGCTCTTTACAGTACAAGAGCAAATGCAGGATAGTAATAGTATATTTAGGGGGAGTAGGATGGATTTAGGAATATGATGAAGTTACAAAATCTTCCCAAAGAAATGAGACCCCGTGGCTGATTTTCTAAGCTARGTAGATTCTATACTAGGAGTCTAGTCTAAGTCTATGCCTTATAACTTCACTACACATTTTTGTCAGCGCTACAAGAGGTTATTCAAATTATAATTTGTACAGAGACACACCACAAGTTAAAAAAAAAAAAAGAAGAAGAAAAGGAAAAGAGGCGCTTGCTTATGCTGTGGTTTCCAGGACTAGCAAAACCCAGAGAAAATCCTGCTTAGCAGGGCTGATGGGGCAGGTGAAGCAGAGCACAGTTCAGTGCATGTGAGGATACRCAGCTATTGACTTCTGGAGACAGAAAGCTGCCTCGTAAAAAGGGCTTCTGGGGTGCACGCGGGCAGCTATTTAAAGTAGGCATTTTTGTATGGCTGGGACTTACCAAGACGTTTCAAAGCAGACGTGGGAGTTCTCTCTCTAATACCCCGCCAGTTCAGCGGGAGGTCAGCCCCAATTAATTTTGCAGGGCTGTGCCCACAGTGGCAGAGGACTAGAACTCCTCATTATCCGCTTGGCTTTCGCAGATAAATATTGGAGGGCTTTTAGTGGCACTTTGCACRTATTTTTATGTTTAAAATTTCCCTCATCTAAACCTGTAATGACCCAGCTAACCAAAGAGACTGTGTTACCCTTATGTATAGAAATACACAATCAGCCATCAGTCAGTTTATGAGACAGTAAAGATATAAACCCAGGTAAAGGCCAGTCAGGAGTATTCAGTAGATCTCACTGTGACTTCACTGTATTCTGTACAGGAATCTAATCCTATATTATTCCATGTTAAAGGAGAGATTTGCCTTTTTTTTTAAAGGCTTCCTTTTCCAATAAATGGAAAGTGCAGGTCATGTGTATTTAAATTTAGCAAATTTTCCCATATGGGAAAGCCCATCAAAGTGAAACACACCATGCCACCCCATTTTAATGAGGCAGAAGCCTGCCCGGTGCTGCAGAGGTTTCCTTGCTAACGCTGAGATATTTCTCCCCCCTCCATAAGCTAAGATGTTCCACCAGGTATCAGGAACACTGCAAAATGTTGGGTTAAGCACTRGTCCAAATGACATCAGCGTTTCAGCACCATTAAATATTGGGCAGTCCACAGCGAAGCCTGGCGCCCTGCTCCCAATTTATAGCTGTGCCCCGTGCTTCAGAAGGAGCTTTCTTGGAGCTGGGATTTCAGGCAGGATCAGAGCCATAAATCAGGCTCAAACGTCTGCTTCCTGGCTTTGGGGAGGACACCTCTTTCAGTACTGTTCATACAACTACCTCCCTTTAACTAGTCCAGTAAATCATCTTCATACTTGTAGCAGAAACTACATCCATGACAGATTAATGAAAACTGGCCATCAGCTCCTCCCAGATAYGAACTAGCAAAACTGCCTTCATTTCATCATCTGGCTTAGGATGGCTTAGCTTCGTTTTTTGGTTCTTGTTTTGCTTTGCTTTTAAAGCATTAGTATAAAGCAAGGAGAACATCATAACCTGCAGGTAACACCTACATACGGTAGACTTTTTTTCTTCTTCAGATGTGGAAAGAGGGTATTCAGAGTCCAAAGTTTTCTCGGCAATTTCCTCAGTAGTCTGTATGGGTCTCCTGAACTCAGGCTGTAAATCAGCCATGTGTTAGGCAAAATAAGCCTTTCACAGCAACAGCGATGGTTTTTGTACTGTTTTCTTTGCAGTGTGGGGGTTATTCATGTACTCAAGTTGGTTTTTATTTTTTTTGGTTTACAATCCTTAAGGTCAGAGCAATATTACGAAAGCATATTTATTCCATGAATGCTCTGTGCCCTTAAAATATGGGTGCACACRTCTAAGCATTTGCAGGTTTCATCACCACTTGAATGTATATACTAACCTCTCTCCATTTTTAAGTCCCCATCGTGCATCTCTTTAAAAAGTGCTATAAAGCGGGTTTCCTGATCACAGTCCTGGCCCTAGCAAAGTCATCAGCAAATCTCCAAAAAAGCGGGCCACCAGATCAGGTCTGCCCACTACTTTATTTTATTTTATTTTATTTTATTTTATTTTATTTTATTTTATTTTATTTTATTTTATTTTATTTTATTTTATTCTATTCTATTCTATTCTATTCTATTCTATTCTATTCTATTCTATTATTTTTTCCTCTTCTCTTTCTGTGGACAGGGATCAGGGAAGGAGCCCTTGATTTATGCAGAACCTGATGACAAATCTTCCTGTGCTTACCAGGCTTTCTGTTGCGTTTTCTGGTTGCACTGGTGCCTCCGATGCAGCCCTGCAGGGCGAGGAGGGGTTGAACACGCACCCAGCTTCTCTCCCACCACAGGGCACCRGCAGAACAGAGCCACGGTCCTCCGCTCCAGGCTCGTCCTTGTAAACTACATGACAGGAGAACCTCTCCATCTTTTGGCTAAATTTATTTAACACATAACTTATTACATTTATTATTTTAATATTTAGATATACAATCTTTTCATTGAAGCGTTCTTATTTCCAGAGGTGCCTTCCCCGAGCAGAGTGCTCGCACACACAGCGCTGGTGGGTGGCAGTCGCCCTTTCCCTCTCGGCACGGCCGGGCCGTGTCCGCTCCTCCCGCAGCTCCCGGCCTCGGCGCCCGGGGCTCCGCAGAAAGGTCGTCGGGTCTCAGCTGGCGGCCTGGGCCACACGGAAGGTCAGGCGGAATCATCTCAGARTCATCAGCTATTAGCATCTCGGTGACTGCCACCTCCACGGCCACCTGCTCGCGGGGCCACCACCTATTTATCAGCCCAGCCTTCGGCTGCTCCCAGGGGCGCCGTCCTCTGCCTGCGCTCTCGATCCCATTTCGTTTTGGCCCTCATTCTCCCTTCACATCCCAGCACCGGCTGCTTCCCATCCGCGCTAATGGGAGGAGACCTGCGCCTCGAGGCCAAGCCTTGATACAGCATCGAGTCACATCTCTGAGGTAAGACACCTAAATACCTCACAAGACACGGGGCTGGGTATTCTTCTCTCTTCTTGGCTACCCTTCCTGCTGCTATCCCACGGATTATTTTGGACTTTTGCATGTGTGTCTTACTCTAACTGCAGCCCGTGAGGCTGCGCTGCCATTGATGTAAGCATTGAGCAGGCGGCGGGGTTAGAGCAGGCCCTAATTATATTGCAGTCTAACAGGGAAACAGATATGTCAAGTGAGAGGTCAGCAGCATATTTTCGGAGCACGTCTCAAAGTTCACCCCGTGCGCGCCCTTTCCTTTTACTAAAATATTTATAGTTTGTTTGTTTTAAACTGGAAATATCCTTTCTGTGAGGTTCTCCCGAGAGCCACCAGGGAAACAGTGGGCATGCAGGACCCCGAGGTCAGTCAGCGACCAGGAGGGGTGTCTGGATGCCCTTCTTTTCTCCTACCGTGGCTCCATGTGGTGCTTGCCTCAGAGAGGGCTCCATCCCGGCTCTAAAACCGCCGGGGTCRGATCCACGTGCGGCCTGGGGGGCAGAGAGCCCCCACGGAGCCTTCCTGCCAGCCGGGAAGCCTCTCCCGTGGGTTCACGCTTGGCATTAACGACAGCAATTATTAACACGGCATGAAAGCTGTTTTGCCTTATCCTGTCATGATACAAGTGCTCCACCACGAGGGACGACTCTCTTTTAGAAAGCAGTGGGAAAATGTTTAGACAAGAGAAAGGCTCAACGCCCCCATAACCATCTAAYTGGAACTCGTAATTTGACAGGGCTGTCTCGTGAACGCTTTCTGCRAGCGATTTGGCAAAGTTTAGCACATCTTGTATACAAAACCCATATTGCCAACTCAAAGTACTGTTTAGCTTTGAATCTTTCTGGAAACATCGAGTTTGTGTTGATATGAAAATGAAATGAATACATTAAAAACCAAATTCAGCTCTTCCATGAAACAAACTGCTTTATTCTAAAATAATAATGTGACCACGTCGGCACGGTATTTATCTCGGCCTGTACCCAAGGTGTTAGAGTAGGGACTTCTCTGCACTGCTGCAAGATTGAGCCACTCGGGCAGGTAATCATAACAGGAGTGTTTAATTAGGCCGAGCTTGGTAAGACACTTTCCCTATCACGTGGCAATAAGTCCCTTAAAATAAACACAACAGCAATTTTATTAGGTGACTGAGTGGTTAACAGGATTTTTTTTCTGCTCTACGCATGAGTGAGAGAACTTGAAAATCCTGACCTTGAAACACTTTCACGCATGCTTAATTTTAATCACGTGAGTAATCCCAGGGGTTCCAGTCCTGCTTATATGTTTCAGCACATACATAGGTGTTACAGCGGGACTGGGCTTTAGTGAAGCGCAAAGCTTAATGCCTGGCTTTTCAACGTTAAAATTAACAGCTTGACAAATTCAGTTTTTGAAGAGAAGTCATTACACAAAGCGCATTACAAAAATAAATCTGTATCTAGCACTTCAACTGTTGTATAGAAACCACTCTTTATAAATACAATCCCAAATGTTTCCTGAGAGGCTCGGCTTCCCAGCAGCTCTGCAGAGAGAACAGGTCCACAGACCTCTCCGTGCAGCTGGCACGTGTCATGGGGCCGTAACCCTCAGCCATGCATCCTGCTCCGAGAGCCTTCTGACACACCCAGTGCCCGCACAGCAACCACAGCGCTCCTCACAGACCTTCGGGAGCGTAAAGCATGTTAAGACCGAGCGCAGGACCTCGTGGAAGGAGGTCTCTGCAGAGGGATACTGAGGAAGAAAATTGCCCTACTCTGTTGTCCGGCACCATTCCCACCATGTCGAGACTTTCCCCTCGCTTAGCAGAAGAGTCAAACTCTCTGCTCCAGAAACTGCTGACTTCTGTGCGTTCACTGCGGAGCAAATCTCTGCCCCGAGGCCCCTTCCCTGCCTGCGCTGCCCCACACGGGTCCTTCCCTGCACAGCTTCAGCTCTCCGGCCCGTGGCACCGAGACTGCTATCTGCGTGCACGTTATCCTACCCCCTGCCCACCTCTACATGCAGCCCTGGGAGCTATCGCTGCTGCAAACAAAAATATTTGCAGTTCATCCGAGGACTTCCTGGCTGTTTCCTACGAGAGCTGGTGCTGTAAGAGAGCCCGTTGCCTCCGCCGTGGGGTCGGCCTCGTGTCCGCCGCGCTGCCCCTCGGCAGCCGTGGTACCGGCAGTGACTGCGAGGGGTTTGCCCGGGCTCTGCAGACCAGGACGTACAGGCCGAATCACGTCGCCTGCTGTGGATCTGGGGTCATGTATTATCATCAGCTTCCACAAGGCTATTGTTTTAACACACAAAAAAAATCCCTGGACTCAGTTATGAGACACTCCAAGATCTCCCCACATTAACATCAGCTAATTTTGCTCTAAGTCAACATATAAACTAAACCTTGATGGATCTATCTATTTGTTCTTTAAAATCCTCATTATTTTCTATACTGAATAAATATCTAAAAGCATTTTGATTTTGAACTCGTCTCACTGCACAAGCTAGCAGCAACAAAACTCAATTAACCAGTATGAGTGAGCAGTATTTACAGGGTTTTAAAGCTGTGAAATTTGSTTGTGACAGTTACTTCCAGCAAACACTCTGTTATTTTAAGTTAATTTGCAGAGCGTCAGGAAAGAACAAAGGTTAAATACTTGGAATTTGCCCAGGTTGTAAGTCACCGTGTATGTGCTCAGAAACGCTCATTTCTCCAGGAGGGAGAAAGGCAAAAGCTGGTGGGTGCCCAGGTGCAGCTTCCCTAAACATCGACACRAGGAGGAAATTCCTCCGGAGTCAAGTAGCGAGGCAGGAGCTGGAAGTGCACAGCACTGCAGGGCTGCTGCTTTCAGGATTGCTCCATTAAGGAGGCAAGCACAACTATTTTACAAATATATCCTGCTGCTGTGAGGAATATGAGGACGTGAACCTGCAGGAACCGAAGCTGCTCTTGCAATGATAGTTTATCTTCTCCAGCCATCCGAGAGGCAGCTACTGGTAGGTAGAGATCCGGGCAGTTCGAGGCAGGGGAGCTTGACATGAACTCAGGGGATGCATCTGCCCGAGGCACCACGCGCTGTGCAGGTGCCCACAGCTCCCGGGTGGGTTCAGAGCAGCCACGCACGGCGCTCACAGGGAACCCGGGCCGCGCCGCCGCAGACTGCGGTGCATCTAGGCCGGCTCGGCTGGGCTCTGGGAAACAGCTCTGCCGATGGCACTTGGGTCCAGCTGTGCCTTTATTTTGTCTGGCGTGATTATTTTATCAGCCAGGGCTACACGCGTTCACGCTGGTCCCTGCGGCGGCAGCTGTCAAGCAGAGCCACCTAAGCACCGCACTCATATTTAAGTCTCTTCCTAAGAGGCTCAAAAACAGGGTTTGCCCAAGGCCACAGAGTGTAAYAGCAGCAGCAGAGAAAACAGGAACCCTCCGAGCCTCGGGCCTCAGGCTCCCAGCGAAAGCTGAGTGTTGTCCCCAAAAAGCAGAGCTGCAGCCCTCCAGCTCCCCCAGCACATTCATCCAACCCCGCGGGCGCCGGGGCCGCTCACTGCAGCCAAGGGCCTGGCCCGGAGCCCGAGCAGTTTTTCCGGTGAATTAGAAGATGGGGTGCATGTTGGATGGCTGTTTTTTTTTTTTTTTTTTTTGGAATATTTTGCACATGTCTCATGGAAAACATGCTTTCTAGTAACAGCTCTCATGCTGTCAGCTTGGTTTTTTTTTTTTTCCTCTTTCACTCTCTTTCCCATTTCTGTTATTGTGAGGAAATTGTACAGGAAAGCTGCTGATTATTGTCAGTTTTAGAAGCACTAAGTGAAATTATGATTTGTGCTGGTGCCTTAAAATCAGGCGTCCAGCTTGAACAGGCCAGTCCTGGGAGACACCAAGTCTCCCCAACACTTCTCAAACTAACAAAGACTGGGTTCTCAGCACCTTGTAAGGCCTCCTCTGAAGGATATCTGAGCAAAAAAGATGATTTTCCAAATAGCAAGTGTCCCAGTTTTGTTCAAGAGCTACTTGCAGACCAAAAAGAGTCAGGAGAAAAAAAAAATCCTTCTTTTCAAAGTCTGGTAGGAAATCCTGAGGTGGCAGTACTTTTAAAAAACTGCAGGTAACACTTGAAACCAGGAATCACCATGAAGGTTTTGATTTGTTTTTACATTTTCTTTTCTTAAAAATTATACGTTTTGTAGGTACTCCTTTGTGGTATTTATTTAGYATATATTCATCATAGCTCTTCTTGATATGATTCAGACAGGTATTTTTATTACAGAGAAAAGATACTTCATCGTGGCAAGAGCACTCAAAAGTGTCTTATTCTTACCACTTTTCTTCCTGTGTATTATTCACACGCATAAGGTTCAAAATATTTGCAAGCTGACCTCATATTTTTGTTGTTGCTTCCTTTTGTGCTTTTCCTTGCTGAGAGGATGTGTGTCACTTGCATTTCAAAGCGAACTCTGGTAAATACAGCCACTACTTGACAACATCCCTGCTATCATTTGAGCACGACTTTGCCATAAATAAGCAAGTGGGAAGAAAACTCTGCAGACTTTTTGCGTGAACTACCCACAGGATCAGCCTTATCCCAGGCACAGCATAAGGCTGGTTCTGGATCCCTCTCCCGAGCATGCTACCTGTTTCATCACTGTACACGACCTAGGGCTCTGAAGAAGCATAATTGTGCTGTAAGGCTTTTTAATTCCCTAACTTACTTCAGCTGTTATCAGCAGCTGGTTACTTCAGCTAGCTGATATGCCTTGGTGTCTTGTAAACATTCTCTCTAGTATTGTGCATTACTCATAGTTTGAAAATCACTTTGACTCCTCTAACATAATTATGTTAATGTCAAATGAGTCACGGGGAAACAGAAAACCTGTATCAGAGCTGCACCTAAGTGCCAGTTTCTGAATATTCTTGTTGGCACCGCAGAAGTAGGTTAGGGGACTTAGGGGGAAAAAAACAGCTTTCATTTAATGAGTGATGTGAAATAATGATAATGACTCATAAGGAAGCTTGCGTGACAATTAAATTCAGATTCACTGAAACAAAATTGTTAGGAGAACAGACTGCCTGATTATTTATATCAGAGTGAGAATAAAAAATACTCAGTTTTAAAGAGTTATTTTCCGAGGAAAACTTTGCTGATATCTTACATGCAAACAGCTTTTCACACTCATTATTTAGCTCAGAATCTGAAAGGGTCTTATTTAAATTGACATCTTAATTAGTTTACATTTCAAAGTCAATCATCTTTTCCTTTTACCTCTTTTTTGCTAGTTGATACAAACGATTAAGGGAGAAAAAACAGCTCACTTGTATTCATCATCAGTGCAAAAAGCTGGAAGCCCGTCCATAAGGCTAAAGTTCTTGGAAGATATTTTGTCCTGACTTAAAGACATTGAAAGGCTAATAAAGGTAGACCTTGTTCCAGAACTAAAAGAGGGGAACATCTGTGGCGCACTGGCTGTCCCACCCTAAACAGGGGCATTTTTTCCTCCTGTCATACACAAAGGCTGGTTACTGTGGCATCTCCCTACCAGATTTGACATGCTCAAACATATATCAATATCCACACATACCAGCCTGATGAATAAGCTATACCACCGGAATGTAAACGGAGGCATTTTTTTCGGAGGCTAGGGTTTTATTTTTCATTATAGGAGTTTTAGTGTTTTAATAGACCCCACTCACCTATCACAGAAAGTAAAATAAAATAAAAAGCTAGGTAACAGGCGAAGTAACTAAATGCAGGAAAAAATCACACAGTACAACATATCAAAAATACTTGTTTATAAACAAGCATATTTACTTTAACAGAAAAATATGAAAGAAGACTTACATTTCTCTAGGAGCCACATCTCCCTCTGAGCATTCTCCCTTCATCTGCTGACTTCTCATCTCATCCCTTCTGATTTTTCTGTCCAGTTATGCTAGAAACCCAGTTAATAAATTAAATCTCACATGCCCCATAAGAAACCAACTGTTGTTACTAAATTAGGTGGGAATATAAGGTCATGCCATAGGTGACTAAGTACACCCTCGATTTCCCTGCGAGCCATGATCTAAATATGACGCCACAGCATCATCCCGACCTTACGGTGAGTGAGGGGCTTTATTTCGGAGCACATCCCCGGCCCGGGGATAACCTACTATGGACAACACCTGCAGCCCGAAGCCCTCCGCGCCGCGGAGCCGCYGCCGCTCGCCTTTGATTTATTGCAGCCTCCCGCTCGCTGCGAGTAACTTAATGAATCACTTGAGAGCCTCGATTGCGGTATTTGGCCTTTCTGGGCTTCGGTTATGAAACGAGGGGGAAACACAYGGAAAAGGCTTCTTCCTATGTAAACTGATTTTCTCTCTGATTTATTTATTTATTTTTGCATTTGGCCCCCACGGAGAGACACACATTCCCGCTGTGTAATGCTCATCTAGCCGGGCAGCTCTTTAGGGCCAAACACTGGGATTTCCTGTGTTTGGGACACACGGCAGAGCGGGGTTTCTGGGGGCAGACCCAGGCCTTTGGGCAATGCTGGGAAATAAAGGAGAGAAAGTGAAAATAAAAGTAAACCAATGTATGTTTAATGCATGATTTTTAAAAAATTGCGAGCGCAGACATCAAAAGGAGCAACATGACAAGAGGCRCGGCACTACCTGCCACCCCTCTGCCCACCGAGCCGTCCGGGGGCGGCACGGAGAAGCCGGCACTCCGGCGGCCACCTCCGATTTCACYTAAATGACCAGATTTCGCGCGCCACCGAAGCGACAGCGCGCTAAGCGCCGCCGGCCGGGCAGGCAGAGCCGGCGCGTGCGGGCGCGGCGCTTCCCGCGACCGTTAACGGGCGCTCACCGCGCCGGCGGCCGTTAGCGGCGGCCGTTAGCGGCGGGCGCGCCCTCTGCGCGTCACGGCC
>NW_020455799.1:3349515-3405827 GCF_003342845.1 Nothoprocta perdicaria
GTCATCGTTCCGGGAAGCGGGTGACGTCACCCCGTCCTCCCGCGGCGGCGGCGGCGCAGGGGCGGGCACCTGAAACAAAGGGACAAAAATAGCACGCGAGGGGCGGGGAGTACGGCGGCCGGCGAGCGCGGTGACGTCAGCACGGCGGGGGGGGGGGAGTCGGCAGCGCCGCTGCCTAACGCGGCTCTGTGCGCGGCGCCGGCGCCCAGCGCGCATGCGCGGAGGGCCCTGCTATTTATAGGCGCTGCCGGGTGGCTAAGGGTGACGTAATGCGGCAGGGCGCGCGTGCGGCGGGGCTGTGCGTGCCGCGTCACGTGCCCTGCGCGCGCTGGCGGTTGCGTAGAGACCGCCGGGGCTCCCCCAACGGCCCCAGGCTCCCTAACGGCTGCTGGCCCCCGCTAACGGCCGGGGCGCTCGGGCCGCTGGGCAGAGGTGAGGGGCCCGTGCGGGAACGGGAGGCAGGGCCGGCGCGGCGCCCGGCTCTCACCCGGCCGCCGGGCCGGGAGTGGCTGGCGCGGCCACGGTGCGGGTTTCTGCTCGTAGTCATCGTGCCTCTGAGTCATGAGGGGCGACAGCCTCGGATTTATGGCCCTCTGAGCGGAGGGAGGCTTCCCTGATAAATGTCGTCGTGTTTTTATTTATTTTGACTTGGCATCGAYAGGAGATTCTTGTGACATGGCTTAACCTTCTTTTGTGGGGCATTGTGTACAAAAAAACTAGCAGTTACACTGACAGCAAAAGAAACTGGCAATGGGAGGTGCTGCTGTTTCAATGCTGTGCTCAGAGTGCTATGAGTGAAGGAAAGTGGTGTCTGCCTCTGGTTTCTACACCCACTGAACCGTAACAATACCACAGTTATTGGCCAAATCTGGCATTGGCTACTCTTTAGGTTACAGCCTTTCTCTCGGTGATACCGATAAAAGCAGTGGCTCACGTGGAATCTGGCCAGAAGGCTCCTTCATTTCTAACCTGGTTGCCAAGCCCAACTCTTTGAGTAGTTCCACTGAGTCTGGCCCTCAGGATGTTCTGTAATGTTTGTGGATGTTGTCTTTTAGGGATAAAGTAGGCACGTAGGAAGGTTTATGCTCCTCTGTGAGAGCTGGRCTTGGCCTTTCTGCTTTTCATTTGAGAAAGTCAGGCCATCCTATGTCAAAAGTTATAGTTTTCCTTGAAGGGCTCTTGTGCAAACTATTTCTAGTAGCCTCTGGTCAAGAGGAGCTGACTGTTTATAATTCTCTGTTTATCAGAATSCATTATTGCAAAGAGACTGAGTTCTTTTGATCCTTTCTGCAGGCAGCTTTTGGAGGRGATGGTGCCTAGGGATGAATAAGTGTACATATTCCAAAACCATTTCTTTTGGTAGACAAAGCAGGCTGCAGATAGTTCTTTAGTCTGAGCTAACATCATCTTGGGTTGTTTGAGCTGAGTGAAACAGCATGAGGCCACGTGAAACAAGGTGCTGAGCTGTATGCCGCAGCTGGTAGCTTCTGGTCRGTTTGAGACTGGGAGAAAGGAGTAGAAAAATGAGATTATCTGAGAGTTAGACAATAAGCATCAAATAYAGGTTTCTTTCACAGTGTGAAGTAGGCTTAAAAGTCAGGTGCCGGAAAGCAAAGATAGTGAGTTCCAGCTTTTGTCCCCAAACAGCTGATGTGTCTGTATCAGTGTGCTCAGGCTCTTAGAATTGACTTCCTTGTATTTGAAAAATAAAGAAATTGAACTAGATCTAAGCCAGGGCATGACACTATTTTCTTCCTGCAGTTTAATGGAGTAGTTAATTTGAGGTTATTTTCAAGTGTTTTCAATAGCCATTAACAGCCAAAATCTAGACTGAAAAACGGAAGGAAGTCTAGATTCGACCCTTGAAGCACTGCAAAGGTAGCTCAACAGTTTCTGATGCTCTTTTTCCATGTCTCATTGGAGAGCAGTGTACATTTGCAGGGAGTCCTCTCCAGTTTGAAGAAATGTGTTGCACAGTGCGCAACAAATGCAGKACAAGTTTGTGCCAGATAGCACTGCCACAGAGATTTCTAAGGAAAGGTATTTTATTTGTAAAGAGTGGCTGTGTCTTTTACTAGTTCAAATCCTTYAGTGGAAGGGATGAAAGAAGTAGACAGGCTTTGAGATGTGTACAAGTCTCTTCAGCTGCTCTGAAAAAATATTCTAGAAACCTGTGGCAACACATCTGTGCTGCTCCTAAAATCAAGGTGGTAGAGCTCTCTATGGAAAACCTGGTTTTCTTCATCATTTTCTTGAAGCTTTAAGCTGCTGTACTTCCATTAAACTGATTTTGGAATATATGCTGCTGTGAACCTAGAGTGGTCTACATCCTAGGTGTACAGATGCACAGTTAGTTGCCCTAAGAGTATAAATTTAAATGTATATGCACTAGTTAGTATGTAGTATATAGTTGGTATGTACACTAGAACTGGTTAGTTCTGGAACTAACTCTTCATCAGCCCTGAAAAGTGTCTCACGTTTCTAGTACAGAGATGACTGAATGCCACCAGCTCTTGGAATACCTCTGCAAAGCTTACTGTARTTCCAAAAGAAAATCTGTACTGATTGTACGTCTCTGTCCTATACTAGAAGTGCTATGGGAAGTAATTATGATCATTAGATCATTATGTTATCTCGGAGAAAAAGTATTGTGCTTGGAAATGACATTTTCCTAGAACATTCCTCTTCCCCTCCATAGCTTAAAGTAGTTCCCACAGCTGAACTGTCAGCTGCAACCTTCCTGGAAGGCAATGTGTGCCAAATAGACTCAGATTATGTACACATCCTGCATAATAGATGCCCTCTGCTGCAGAACTATCAAAATGTGTGGATGTTCCTTGGGCAAACTTGAAAATGTAATGTACTTAATGTACTGGTGTCCTTGTAGAAAGCACTGGGGTGAACCAAAGCAGTTACCAGGAGCTGGAGGCAACAGTGACATGCTGAAGGACAAAAATGCCCGCTCAGCAACTGGAGAACGCTCACAGAAAGCAATCGATGTCGACCTGCAGAGTCTCCAGAACACAWGCCTGGATGGTATACGTGTCTGTAAA
This sequence comes from Nothoprocta perdicaria, assembly GCF_003342845.1. NCBI lineage: Eukaryota > Metazoa > Chordata > Aves > Tinamiformes > Tinamidae > Nothoprocta > Nothoprocta perdicaria. The sequence continues at coordinate 3,352,569 of NW_020455799.1, forward strand.
CCTCCGTGGACACCAAAAAGCCTGGCTTCAGTAGAAGCACTAATTTGCTGCTTAATTCTATCTTGATTATTCCTTACTTACTTCCCTTTGCTTACTTCCCCTTTGCTGCTCCACAGGCAGTAAGGACCATTCTTCATGGGGTTTAAGCACCACTTTGCTTTTCAGTGTTAACCCCGCTTTTCTCTAAAAACATTTTCCTTTTAAACATAGTCAGGGTATTTTCATTCTTATGAGAATGTACCTTTCTAGTTTGTACTAAGCTTGAAATTTGCTYCTTTCAGCTTAGATCTGAAAGGGAGTTCACATACATTTAACAATTCACTTGTTTATCCAATAAAAGAAATAAAAATCCTTTCCTTCAGTCCTTGCCTCCTATGGTGGAATTCATATCCAGCACACACTAGATAGCCTTTCTGGTGGAAATTTTGATTTTTTTTTTTCTGATTCAACAAGCCTCTTTTTTTTTTTTTTTAAGTTGCAGGAATAAGAATTTATCTTGAAATTTCTTTAATTACAAGCTGCAGGGTAGAGGGAAAAGAGGGGTGATTTCTTTTTCTTAGTATGATGTTTGGGAGTTAGTGCTGCCTGAAGGAATTGCTCTTTGGTTGCTATGTAATAATTGTAACTTTCCTGTGGCTATAAAGGAGATTTGGCTCTGTGACACTTCTGAGTTGTTTCCCTTCCCTTTTCTGTGGGAGCTCTCCAAAAAGGTAACCGTGAATTATATTTGTGCCTTCAACGTTCTGCTTCCCATTTCCTTCCTTGGCAATCATAAGCCATGGAGTTCCTTTTGCTGAGAACTAGAGCTGCATGTCAAGACAGCTCTTGCAGTCTGGCTTTTTCATTTTAGAGAAAACACGATGCATTTTAAATATATCTGAAATACCATTTTCTCATTATAACATTAGGTTATGCAAGGTGGAGTATGGCAGTTACCCTTAAAGCTATTTACTACACTGTGGTTGTGAATCAAATGAGGAAAGATGGGATTCAAGAAAGGACATGATAAGAATTTTTGCAAAAGTGAGAGTACTCTGGGTGGTGAAGGTGTGGGAAGATTAATGTGTGTGTGTGGGGGGGAAGGATTTGCAAATCCTCACTCTGTACACTTCTGCCATTATTTATGAACAGTCCTTGATCAAGTATAGACACGGGGTCAATATCCTGTAGCCTTTTTCCCCATAGGAGTCTCCTGTTCTTCCAGTGTACCGAAGTGCACTTTGGTTTTTGTGACTTTGAGAAAGGAAGAATTTTTTTTTTCCTTTGGTTAGGTGATAATCTCCGGTTTCCAAGCAAGAATTAGCAGTGGTCCTCAGCATTTTTCTTTTCAGGTAGGAAAGAGTAGTGAGCAAGAGCCTTAGGGAACAAAGTCTCCCTACAGTATGTTTTAGCTAAGTCGTTTAATGCTTTCTGACAAACAAGAGGTATGATTTTTTTTTACCTCACAGCCGTGTGGTGAGCGTAACATTAACAGTGTTTATCATGTAAACACCTAAGATAAATAGAGATTGCACRCTGAAGGACTTAACTGTTTCTTTTGACCTCTTGCTATTTTCTGCAGTGCTTCATACTGCAAGATCTGTATGAACTGAGATGATACAGCTACTCACAGAGTCTGTAGTCTTACAAATCAGTTCACCTCACTTGTAGGATTTATTCATGAAGTTACTAGAAATCTGAGTAGTYAATCAAAGCTCACTTTTAAACTTCTGTCTTGGTGAAATTTCAAGCTGTTTGTATCTGTCAGATCTTGTTATACGTACCTGTGAATTTAAGCTATCATATTATCATATTAATAATAAAAACTATATCYTAAAATTATATCTATGTGTCTGTATGATTTCCATTTTATAGTTTGGTCCATTGACAGGGTCAGGTTAGCAATGTTTCCTGGTGGTGATTGAGACACAACAAATTACCAAATTACGCACTTACTGCTGCAGTTTTCCAGTAACATAACACATCAAATGTGACACAAACAGATTAAAACCTTGCTGCTCAATACTCTGTTCCATTCTTTTCCCCCAGCCCCTCAAAATGAGTTTCCAAGATTGTGAGGTCAAAACCATTCACAGAAGTCTTGCTCATGATTTTCAGTAGTTCTTTTCTGTTTATTTCTTCTAGAACTTCCTGTGTCACTTTCTCAATATCCACTGGACTTTTTTCACTTGCTCTGGCAAGTGATGTTTACCTTTATTTAATATTGCCAGTGGTCTGGCACTCTGATTTTTTGATAGTCATTCAAAAATGTAGATAACTCATATTCAAACAAATTTAGCATGCTCTAAATCACAGTGAGGAAGGTTTTGTGAAGCAGGAACAGTTGTGTAAAGAAGTGAAAAGCAAATAAGTTACTGTTTTCCCCTAGGAGTCCTGTTTTTATGATGTTAGATTCAAATATTGCTTGGAACTTAGTCTGGCCTTATGAAATGCGAAAAGTAAAGATGGACTCGGATCACAACTGCCTTCCTCAAGTTTAGGTGATCAACAGGGGATGGTGTGCTGTKAAATACTTATCTGCAGTGAGCAACATGCTTAATAGAAATCCTTAATCTTATTACTCATTGAATTGAATGCATAGCACAAGCAAAAGAATACTTGAATGTATGTGTCAAGGCAATACATTAAACATTATCAGCAGGAAGGCGTTGTACAAATGCCGGAGGGGAGAACTGCTGCTTTGTGGGGAATTTTGTCTTTCATTTTTGGCTTTTCTGCGTGCTAGTCTCACACAATGTTATTTTTAATTCCTAAGTGTGAAGGTGCATTTTCTTTCTCTCCTACGTGTAGAAGTAATATAAGTAAGATAAAAGCACTTTCAGAGGTCAGGTGTGGTGGTGTCCTTGTTGAACCTAATGGCAGGGCTCTCGCTGATTTGAGTGATACAGGACCTGGTGTAAAGGTTCTTGAAGTGGGAGAGTTTGTTCATTCTTGGTTTCCTTCAGAGGGGTTGATGTGTGACCAAAAGCCACAGGTTTGGCTCCTAAAACACACAGCCTACACAGAGTTGAGTGAAGAAGTTTTAAATTTTGATTCCCTTTCAGTAACTACTTTTAAGATTATATAAATGTACTAATTATGTTTTTAGTCCAACTTTTTTTTTTTTCCTCTGTAGTACCTTCTAGGCAAACTGTATTTTTGGCCATTGGTTTGAGTTTGAACTCAAATATCTTTCTTATCTATGTTTATCGTAAGCAGGGTCTTCCAAGGCTTGCTAGTTACCTTTTGTCTAACTTTTCTGGAAAAWGTCTCAGAAAATATGCAGAGCTTGCTGCTTCCCTCCTCCGTGTAAAATCACTATGAATCATTTGAAAAATGCATTTCATGGGTACAACATACCCAATTATAAATTGATTTTTTTGTGCTTTTTAATTTCCTTTATGCTATTAGTAATAAATTGCATTTAGGGATTGGACTCTCTATTGTTTGACTCTTATTCAAGTTTATTCTGAAACAACTCATTTTGATTGCRTTTTTTCTTAACCTATTGTTTTATTAACTTCAGGAAAATGAATTACAAGAATCTTTCATCATGGCTTATGTCTTAAGTCCCTTTGTAGTCTGAAAAATAATTTTTTTTAGTCTTTGTGCTAGACTGAACACACTACTTATAAATAAGTCTGCTTTTCCTTTAACTTCTGTAGTTCAAATTAGTTTTAATAACTGTGATTGCAGTGTAGTATGCTGCCTGCCTCCCAGGCACTTACACTGTCTTCAGTGCAGTCTTCATAAGCACTTGAAAATGCAGATAAAGAAATCCACTTTTGATTCTTYTGCTATTTTGTAATTGCTATACATGTTTTTGTTGTGTAATTGCTGTTCTGCTTAAATGCTAAGTTATTTAGCACTGAAAAGAAGCAGACTCTTCAGCTGTTGAAAATGAATGCATCTATAATAAAGGTTTCCTATGATTCATTTTGTGCTTGTCAGTTCTTTGAAAACATAATTCCAAATCTGAAAAGGCATATGCAGTTTTTTAATGATCTATTAGAATGTGTTCCTACAGCACTGAGATCAGTGATAAGAAGATGAGGTGAATGCTGATGATCAAAGGTAAGATTAAGCCTCTTGAGAGTCTTTTATTGTTAGTGGATAATATTCTGCACCTAATAAAGTAGGAATTACCACTCATTTAAGAAGGTATTAGAGGGAACTAAATTTGCTGAAAAGGTCTGCTTTCACTCAGACTTGGGATATGAGGATTATTTGTTGGCATGTTTATTCAAAAAAAAGTTGTGAATACCAAACACATGTTTATTGGGCGTGTTTTTATAATAAATTTGAGCCATAAAGACTAGGTGAGATTTTTTGATCAGTACTTAACGATTTTTGAGGAATTCTATATTTTAATAGAATATTTGACATTATATTTTTATTTTTCGGGTCCTTAGTTACAAAATCAATTTTGTAAAACATTGAGCTGCAATAAAAATCTATATGCAAAATAGAATGACCATCTATATAAAAGAATGTAAATCACAGTGACCTAAAGCTAGTGAGCACTCAGCATCTTTAAATAATTTTCAGAAATAAATTTTGAGGACTGGATTAAATCTTAATTTCTGTATTCATTCTACCTGAGCACAAGAGAGACTATCAGCAAATCAGCTGATGACATTCAACAAGGAATCTGGTGCTGGGAAACACTTCAGTATTAACTGTTAACTATACATAGTTGCATTATTTTAGGAGGATATTACGATTTTAGCACTTCTGTGCTGTTCATTTTCACTTTGTGAACTCTCCAAGGGCTAAAGAGATGATACACGTTCCCTAATCTTGCAGTCTCTCTTCCCCTCTCATAAAAGCTCACCATGGGGTTGAGGAAGAGCTAGGGTAGTGCTGTTTGAAGGTGGTTTCCTCGGTGTTAGTGTGTGGAATGGCTGCATCCAGTGGCTTTGCAGGCACAGCTCTAGGAGACCTGTAGCTGGAAATCATGAGCTCCATAGATGCTTATGATATTTCTAGTAAAAAGAGCAAGGGAAGTTACTAAGAATTGTTTGTAATGTTCTTTCTTTTCACTTCATGTTTCTCAAACTTTAGCTCCACAGTTTCTGTTTTGTTATGATGATCTAGCATTTATAATAAATGAGTTGTGCTGGTGCTCTTATTAAAAACACCTCCCCTCCTCCTCCCCCCCTGAAATTTGGACAATTACTATAAATTTCCCTTTAAATTATTGTTGTGTTAACTCCTGGTTTGCTTCATTGATGGGAGTTTTACTCTTCACTTGAGTAAAGGACTCTTTCTCAGTCTTTACCTGGTTCTTCTAAATATGTAGGTCCATAGTAGAGCATTTAGTCCTCACAGGATTGTGTTTTTAATTTTGAAACAGAGCACAGTAAATTCAAAGATGGAAGAGTTGCACATAAAGGGAGAAATATTTTCCACCCTTTYTGCATAGCTTTCTTTTGTTCTCACCTGTATGGTATAGTATGCAGTGAATGAACCGAAAGCCTCTTTTTTGGGGGGGTGGGGGGATATCTTCAGATACCTTTTCTTCAAAGCCTCGTGGTTTACCAAGTAGTGTCATAAATCTGGCAGTGGGGATGACCTTGAGGTTTCTGTGACTTCAGATGACAATGGTGTCAGTGCAGTGTTGCAAAACATTTTAGTAGGACAGAATGTCCTTTCTGTTTTTATCAGCTTTTTGCAGCTTCAGTTTTAGGATGTTGAACATCAATTTCTTTTCTGATGATTGGCACTGTTATCACATAGGATATAAATCATGTGTAGTGGTTCAGATGCAAACTGAAAGTAACATTACAGAGATAAAACCTTTTCTGAAGTTTGCTATCCATGTCTGTACCATTGAGCACTATGCATGTRGGGAGACCTAAGCTAGTTCTGAGCAAGCTCGTGTTATCCGTGTGTCACAGCATGGTGTTTGGGTCTTTGATGTACTCCTGTGGCTAGCTGGATTCATGGTAGAACCTACACCGAGAGAAAAKGCAAGCTCGAATAGTGTGGTGTAAGGACATGTTTTCTGTTCCTGAAAGTAGGAAATTCTGAAAGGAGGGGCAAAGAGCACTTCATGCCAATATGCTTGTGCTAGTCTAGTAAGAAAAAATATAGACCGTGATGGTGTAGTAACAACTTTACCCTATTCACTCACACTTAGATATATAAAACAGTGTAAGAATGTATTTTGGGCACTTACATAGCTCTGTATAAAGCTGTATAACTCTGTATAACTTAAAATGCACAAAGCATGTTCAGAGGAGAAAAAGCTGCTTCTTGCCTTGCTTATACATTCTTTTCTTGATCTGCTTAGTGGTGTAAAGCCCTGGGAGAAAGGAAAGAGCATCTTAAATAACAGCAATTTGTTGAATGCATAAGCAGTAGGTAATAGTAAGTGGACTTAGTATATACAGGTCTGCAGCAGTGACACGAGTTTTAGCGTTTTTTGCTAAGCCTGTGTATATAAACTCTAATGAATGTGGAGCTGAAGTGTTTGCCAGATTTCCTGGAAACTAACTTTAATTGTGAACGCTCAGAACACAGGGAATGTGGCTACTTGGAGACCATGTATTGATCTGAGAGTTTCATTCAGTGATCCTTACATGGCATGTGCCCAAGGGCTGGATACCACCTTCTGTTTTTCCTGCACCATTGCCTTGTTTGCTCCAAGCACTGTTGAAAGCTGCACAAGTGTCTCCATTGAGTCTGTTCAGTCATCCTATGACTGTATGCTAAGCGTGTGTGACGAATTCCTCACAGTTCCTAATAGACACCCACACATAATGAAAGACTATTAATGGCCATGGTTGCTATTACTCAGTTTCCAGTAATATCTCATTTATATTTTCAGCACGAAACCCTCAATCCTACACAATGTTACAACTGAAAATGTGTAAACAAAAGGTTCTTGCCACATAAATGGAATAGTAACAGCAACATTTTCTAAACTTGGAACTTTCCCTAAATTATGCTTACAGCTCCATGTGACAYGTTACAAAAGTTGCTTATATCACTGTTTGGTTTTTGAACGTGACTTTGAACTTGCAGACAGCTAAAGGTTGCAGCCTTCTGTAGGTGGAAGGACACAAAGGGCAGCAAGTTGCGTAGTGAAATGGAACTATGACTCAGCCCTTGCCTGGGAGTAACACTCACTTCGTTTCTTCTACTTCCTCCTAGTTATCAAGAAACCTCCTAGAGCACTGAAAGAATGAAATGTTCTGCCCATTTAAATAATTGTTTCAAAACTGGCTAAAAATAGCAAACTGCAGAAAAGAAAAGGAAAAGAGCAACTGTCGTTTTGCTTTCTTTGCTGTAAAGTGTGGTAGGAAGAATATAGCATCCCTAATTTTAGGGGCAAAATGCCTGTCAGTTCTTGCAAACAGGTACTATAAAATGTTAGATTAGGACTTTCTGTTCACATATCCCCTCTAATATAATTCAGCTTTGCTGTGTAGATGTTTGACAGTAGCTGTAGCACAAGTGTGTTGTCACATTGCATATAGCTTTTTTTTTATGCTTGATATGTAACTTGGACATCAGAGATGGAGAATTTGCATCAGGATAGAATGGTCACTCTGCATTTTGTGCAGAGCTTTCTGGCATTGTTTCTTTGATGTGGCTGGGAACTGGTACTTCCACATTCCCTGAACAATTCTCTCTCGTGTGAGCAGCTTAGTGCTAGATAGGTAGGTTTGTTCGAGTACGCTTTATGATGAAGTATGTTTTTAATTTCTTTGTTATTGGGAAAACATAGTTATTGCTCTGGCTCGTGCACGACAAAAGTTCCAAGGTTTCCATATTAGCCACTCCTACAACTCTTGTAGATTTGCCCCAGGACAGCATGACAAAGGTAAATGCTGTGTGTATGTATGTTTATTTTTTAAGAAAGAGATTCAGAAATTGCCAGTGTTACTAACAGGATAGTTTTCTCAGAGGCTGTTTGCCGCATATTCTGATCCTGACAAGAGGAACGCCTGGTCAAGAATTACAGCGTAATCCGGATTTGAAGGAGGTTGTCTGGTTCAATCTACTGCTCAAAGCAGAGTCTCCTTACATCAGGTTGCTCAAGGCCTTGTCTGGTGAAGTTTTGAGTATTTCCAAAGATGGATATTCCACAACTTCTCTGGTAATGTGCTCCAAAGGTTGACTCTCTTTATGGTGAAAAACTTCCTAATGTCTAATCAAAGTTCTCCATGTTGCAATTTGTGTCTGTTGCCTCATGTTCTACCACTGTGCATTTGTGGGAAGAGTTTGGCCTCATCTTCTCTACGCCCTTCTGTGGAAATGGAACGCAGCAATAGGATTCAAACAGGAACATTTCTGTTGGAGTGCTGCTTTAATGCTATTTATTTAATACTACTAAACTGTCCTCAGGAGGGTTGAATGCATGCCTCTTATCTTTGGGGAAAGAGAAGGTATTCTCCAGCTTCCCGGAATATCTGAGAGTATATTTAGTATCTGAGACATCGCTAAAAAGCTTGAAGACAGAAAACTACATTTGCATATCTCAGATAAAATTATGACAAGAGCCAAGGGTTGTTGCTTTCCGGTATTGTCCACTGTTCAGGTCCTGAAAATGCATGTTGTGTGTGATTTTTAAAATTATTATTTATTTGTTTTTTATAGGTAAGATGACATTGTTGTTAAATGGGTGAGGGTGAAAAAGACTGAAGAGAGAGTTCATGGCTTGATGGTTATTCTTCAGTCCCAGGTAAAGTTAAGCCTATTTGGCAGTGGTCTGATTATTCTGAAAGACTTTAGTAACTCTAATTACAATCATATACACTGATCACTTTTTCTTTTTACCAAACTAAAGTATTTTGAGATTTAACTCAAGTTTTTGGCAAAACCCAGTTTTGACTTTCTCTTCATTGAGCTTGTTAATCTTCCATTCTCATTCCTGACTTCATGGACACAAGGAAGATCAYGGACACAAGGAAGAGGTTCACAGCCTCAAATATCTCCCAAGTTTGTCATTCTATGCTGAAACCTTGGCATTATCCTCTTCCTGTCACACACAGCAACAATGAAGTATCTACTATACTTTCCATTAATATTTTCTAACTGAAATACCCTGTGGACTGTATATTTTTATTGAGGAGCTAACGTGTCAGCTTGTTAGAAGGTTCCAGATTTCATTGCTATTCACAACAGCACAGGATGTTTAGTAGGGAAGTCTACCTTTATTYTGCAGAGCAGTCACTTGGTTGTCCATTTGTATCAGTGTAAAACCACTTTGATTTTTTAAGGGCTCTTGCAGCTCTGGTAATATTCTTCATGTCTTTTAAATATACCTCTCTYTCAGCATTTTTTAAATGCATCTGGGAATTCACGTAAAGAGCTTTGCAAACATGAGAAGGGTAGCAGTTTTGCTTTTTAGACATGCCTGCTATGTGGAGAGTGTTCTACGTATTCTTCGGTTTCACTGTGTGTATCCAACACTAGTCTCACAAGATAGAACTGGAAACAGGTCAGAGTGGTGTTTAGCTGTGGATTTTAATTACTGGCAACGCTWAAATTGTAACGTGAACCAAGACTGTAGCAAAATCAAATTTATTGTCAAATCTCAGAAAAACCTTCAGGAGTGACTCTTGCATCAAAAAGTAGTAGTTGATTGGCATGCAATTCTCAGGTATTGGCCTTTTAAAAAGTAAAGGTGCTAATTCCTATAATTACCAAGGCAAAAACTAGGGAAATGAAAGCAGTTTTCAACCAAGCGTGTAGACTGTGTTAAAAACTATAAAGGAGCATAGTTAAATTTGCTAATCTTAGTTCAAAATGGCAAATTGCATTGTTGTTAGAGAATTTTCCGTTCCCTTGGCGTGTCCCTGAAGCAGCCCATTCATTGCCATCGCGGAGCTCTGAGCTGCCCTCCCTGGAATGCCGCAGGTGTCCCGGCTACAGGCGTCTCTGGCTGGCGCTGCAGCCACTCTCAGGGCTGTGTGTCTAGATGCTACAGGTTAACGTTTTTTCTTTTGTGAAGGTAGACTTTGGAGATGCTGCTCTTTGGTTTTGCTGTTTCTGTTAGTCCAAAATAGAAGACTCAGATGAGAAAAGAATAGACATTCTCTTTTGTGTGTGAAAAAAATCTGTGCCAGTCTGAACATGTCTTACATTAAAACAAAAACAAAAACAAAAAAAAAAAAAAAGGAGTATTTTGGTTGTGCTTAACACTTTAAAGGAGTTCTAGGGCACAGACAGAGCAAAGATGTTTTACGTCTGTGCCCCGTGCTCTGGGTGCCCCTGTTTGAGCAGGGGGATTGGACTAGCTGATCTCCAGAGGTCCCTTCCAACCTTAACCATTCTGTGATTCTGCAGTAGGGTATGTAAGAGGTTTTAAAGCAACTTTGAATAGGACCTTATGGTGTATATTCTCAATATTGCTGGACATTGTAAATGCAAATACAGCAATAGCAGAATTTCTTAATACATGTGTAGAATTTGTTGTGTGTAGTCACATCATGTGTAGATCAGTGTTAAGGTTCACCAAAATTATTGTTCAGTGGTGACAGCAGTTCTGCTTTATAAGAACACTTTTCTGGAACTAGTGGTAACGTTGAATTTGCATTAGATCTCGAAGGGAAGGGCTCTGGAGYGGACGCTCGTGCCGGAGCTCCTTGTCTAGAGGCCTCTTTTCAGTGGTGGGCAGGGATAGGACTAGAGGAAATGGCTTCAAACTGAAGCATCGGAAGTTCCACAGGAACTTAAGGAAGCATTTCTTCACTGTGAGGGTGACAAAGCACTGGAACAGGCTGCCCAGAGAGGTTGTGGAGTCTCCTTCTTTGGAGATSTTTAAAACCCGCTTGGATGCAGCCCTGTGCCACGTGCTCTAGGTGACCCTGCGTGAGCAGGGGGGTTGGACTCGATGACCTCTGAGGTCCCTTCCAACCTTCGGCATTCTGTGATTCTATGATTAGTTTCACCTGTGAAATTAAATGTTTGCTTCCCTTCATAGCTGCCTACTTTTCCCTGAGAATGGGATTTTGACTCAGGAATTCTGTTTTACATCACCAGTTTAGAATTTAGGTCTCTTAATGCAATTCTCTATATATTTATTCTTAGTTATAAAATATTTTATTTAAGTGCATGTTAAACACTGTATGGGTGTTCATATTAGTCTATAATCTCATCTCTTCTGTCAGTTTTCACTAAGCAATGTCAAATTCACTAAATTTCCCATAAGATGTTACTTGTTAATGATTAAAATGTGTTTAGCATTATTTTAATGTATATGTGAATCTGACTCCCCACATGATGTGGGGATATCAGTGGGAATTTTTAGTCTTGTACTCTAGTGAGAATTTTTGGAAAGAAAGCAAATATTGGGATTTTGTGTGACTCACTGTGGTAGGTAATTCTTAATTTCTGAAGAATATATGGTCATTGGAAAGTACCTTGTTGCTTGTATAAGAGGTATTTGAATTCATATATTCCCAAATACTTGATTAGTAAATAATGGTTTGCTTGAGTGAATTTTGCTTACAGAGAAGTTTCCCACTATCCACAGTATGCCACAGACTTGGAAGTAAGTGAGAATGTTTTTGTTTTTCTCAAGTATATATTGGAATGACAACCCAGGAGGGAGTTATTCTGTACCAGAAATCTTTGTAAAATCCACACCCCACACAAATAGATCTAATTTTGAATTTCGTTATGCATGCTGGGTGTAAAGAGGCCTCATCCATTCTTGYGAATCTCTCTAAAAGATGTTAATATTACTATGGATGTAGATGTCTCAATCAGACTTGGGTTATATATTGCACAAACATAGAAAACGGACAATTCCAAGGCAGAAGCACAAAATTGATGAAATCTCATGATTTTGTAACAAAACCAACTGAAATTTAATTATTTGGTGTTGGCGTTGTGAATGTTTTGGGTTGATTATGGCATAAAACCTTGTGAGGAAAACCTTGTGAGGTTGGTTTGTTTTGTTTCATAAAGCAGAAAGTCTGGTTTTGGAATAAGATACCTAGTAGATTTTGTAAACTTTTTCAGAGTATTTCTTCTCACTAGTAATCATTCTTATACCATGTGTTCTAAGCTAAACAATCCAGATTATAGATGATGTTGAAGCCTACAGTCCAAACATGTGTTTTATCGTTCTTTAGTGCCAGTGAGTTATTTCCTCTGTTCAGCTCTAACTTGTCTATGGAAAAACTACCCAACTGTGAAATAATCAAGTTTCATTATTCCCAGTTTCTCTGGCCATATCTAAATACTTCCCTAGATAAGATGCACTGTATGTATTATTTTAAGGTAGGCCTTGTTCTGTAACTAGTATTTAAAGCTGCCCTTGCTCTCCACAAAAATGTTTTAAAGTTTTCATGAGGTGGATGCACTAAACTGGTTCTTATACCTTGAGYTTCCTAACTTTTTTTTCCCCATTATTTTGCTTTATCTGGGTTAATTTCTCTTCTCTCCTCTTACAATACTGTATATTTGAAATTCAACTATAGAAACCTTTGCTGAAGTTTACCTAGTGTATCCTTCTTCACTGAAGTCACATCTCACGTTTAGTTGCTTACTTCATTGGGTTTATGTGCTTAAATGCTTTCTCTTACCAGGCTTTAAGGATTTAATCCTTCCCAGCACTTAGTTATTGCATCACATACATAAGATAAAAAGCCATGACCAGGATGGATAATGCTCCGATTAACTTGRTGAGAACTGCAGCTGATGGATAGTCCTCTAGGGCAGGTTTATTTTCCCTCCCTGCTTCGTTTCTGTTTTGAGCCTGTGAGAGTTGGGGTTTTTAAGAAGGGAGCTCAACCCAGCACCGTGCTGTGAAGCTCACCAAGACTGCAGGACCCAAGGCTGCGCACGGCAGACTGCATGGAATCCAGCCCAAGGATTTTATTAAGGTAGTGCGAGAGGTTTAGTTCACCTCTCTAGTTCACCTCTCAGAAGACACAAACTACARTATCCTTTATGCAAGGAGTCACTGTCCTTAGATTCGTAGATGCAGTTTTTTCCTCGCTCTTGCACTTGTGTTTACCTTGCACTCTGYGCAGAGTGCATAGCACAAAGGTTATCATTACCCAGGCTTCTCTAAAGATGCCCAAATCCAGGACATGCTTTCAACTATATTCATTCAATAGGACGTTATCAGTGATACTGGCAGAGCAAGGGCTGCTCCAGCACTCAAGGCATTAACGCTCTTCTGACTCCAATGCCTTAGTTTTTGGTGAAGCCATCCTGCTTATTCTAAAACTTCAAGGAATGTTTTYGTGAATGTTGTTTTGAGATTTCCTTCTGATTGTGATGAAAATTCTGGGGTTTTTTTAAATTTTTTTTGATCTTACTTCACATATCTTAGTACCACTGGTTGTTTCTAGGTAGTAAAGAGCAAAATGAGGAGTCCTTGCTTAGAAGAAAACAAAACCTTGTGATTTGTGAAGAAGGAAGAATGAAAGGCAAGGAAAATGGTGGCAGGGGAAATTTGGGACYGGTGAAATTAGAATTTTGGTCTTTTGTTGTTGTTGTCAGAAAACATAGTGTTTCAAGCATAAAATGTTTTCTTAGAATGAGCAGAATTGTACAGTCGTTTTCTTGAGAAGCAGGTAGACTGCTCCATTTTGTTTCTGTTTTCCAACCAAGCAGACAAAACCCTGAGGGAAGCCAGAAAATAGGGCTTTTTATTATTATTAAAATATAATTGTTGCTTCTTTACTTTCAAGGCCTTTTTCTACAGGACATTTCCAGATGTGAACATCAACATGCACCATTTCACATGCCCCAAACTGAGGAAATATCCCATCCATGCAGTCTTGTAATACCTTGCAGTAAGGCACTTGGAACCAGCTCCCCATTGCTCCRTATAGAGGGTTAAGTTTTGCCAGTGAAAAGAGCTAGTACCACTAGAAAGCGATTGTGAGTTCTCTTATAAGTTAATTTTGCATCTGATTGCATCAACATGTATCTGTGGAGCGTTGTACCTTGTGAATCAGCATGTTGTTATTCCAGTCTGAAAGGGAATTATTTTCCATTTCTAACACAGATGACTGTATGTGGACTGGCTTACCGGGAACAGTCAGTTATTCAGTCAAACTATGTAATTAGGTAATTTCTTTTATATTTTCATATGTCACATTATTGTTTATTATTGTAAATGATCTGTTTCTGATTCTTGAGTGAAATGAATAGCATTGTTGAAAAATGTGAACCGCCTCTGGCTTCCTTGCAGTAGGTCTTTATGGTGGTGATTATGAGGACACCCACGGCTTGCTGTTCTTCTCCAGCAGTTTAAGCAAGGAATTCTGAGGCTGGCTAAGTTGGGAAATTAAAATATGCCTTTGCTGTCCTTCTGAATGCAATCAGTTTGTATTTTCTGCATTCACTGCTTCCTGAGGATGGCTCATTAGTAAYATGGAGTTTAAAAGTCAGATGCTATAAAATTCCTTCCTGTTTCAACACTTCATAGTATGGTGACAATAAATAGAGTATTGGTAGAAAATTTAGAGCAAATTAAAGCGCAGTCATTCCTCAACATGTACCCTTGCAGGTAACAAATGAGGGTCTGTCAGCCTCTTGCTTAAAATGTTTGCACTAACAGACATGGCTCATTCTATTTATGTCACTGTTTTTTTTCTTTTTTTTTTTTTTTTTTCAAGCTGTGTGAGTTAGGGCCGTTAGCTTTGATTAAACCTTTGATGAGAAGCATGTACTGAGCATGCCTGTGTTCTAGGATTTGACCTTAAAAAGTCTGTATTTGGGATTCTTACCTCTAGGAAGACGTGGCGGAGGTGCCTGTTGGAACGAAAAGCCAGTTGTGACCAGTAGAGATTCCTTTTAAGGTTGTTAACCTCTGTATCCTTACAGTGTATTTATATAGATGCCTAATTATTTCTGCAGTTTCAGTTGGAGTGTGTTTCCCAAACAAAGCAGTTGTGTAATGTTGCTATGCAGTTACACAGCTGTTACCATTTGCCCCACAGATGCCTGCGTTTCAGTTCTGGGTGAAGGAAGCTCCRGTCGGCTTCTAAGCCAGTCACACTATTTTAAAGCTTTTGTGTGCATATATATTCAAATATTAATTAGCTAGTTAGGCTTGTTTTTATTATTGTTGCTGCATTTTGCCAAGGCACAGGACCATTTTTCTGAACGTCTTCTGTATTGGCTCACATTTTTGCCTACAGCACTGTGGCAATACAGCTGCTTGACAACAGCTTCATGCAAATCAGAGTGCATGTGCTTATCTATTAAATTACAGATTAATTTGGTAACGCCTGTGCACCAGAAGGCTATGCAATATGTCAGGCCTTTCTTTGAGTGCATATATTGTTRTATACAATTGAAGATGCCTAAAAATGCCTTGTTCCATTTCATGTTGATGGTTCTAGTATTTTTTTTCCTCTTGGTCTTTGTGTTTGTGCATAAGAATGACGTGTTAACACTGCATCAGACTTGCAGGGTTTTTCAAAATAGTTATCTTATTTGAAACTCATCAGTAGCTCCTGAGAACAGTAGAACATGAGCTACCAGGGTATGGTGCCATTGTAGTCTTCCCAAAATCCCTATATTCATCACAGAGGAACCAGGTCTTGAAAAAATACCTTGAGAGTAGTACGGAATTTGAAGGCTAATTTTTCTAACAAATTCTACGTCCAGATTTGTAGAGCAAATCAGTGGTCCATAGGAGTCTGGATCAGCTCATCTATGTCATTATCTAAGTGTAAGAGTTGGGGACTGTGTCTCGTTATGCATGATATGATGGGGTTTAGCATGCAAGCTAGGGAGTATCACCTGGTTCTCCAGATGTGTGCGTTTTGATGAATGGACCTGTGAGAGTGATGATGGAAGTTTCCTGTTGAAATGGGAGGCAAATACTTGATCAATGCTCAAAACAGCATAATAAAAAAGAAGGCAATTCAGTTTCCTAGATAGGTTCCTCACATGATCCTTTGAAGACGAAACTCCTAATCATGAAGCACTGCAGTTTGTGTAGTTAAATCACACTGACATTTCATACCACCCATAATGAGATGGATCTGCAAGTTGACATCGTTTTTTAGATTTACCTGTGGCTTCCTGGAAGTCTCTACTAGGAGCCTCTACTCCTTTACTAGGAGTGAGCCCTGTTGCTACTCGAGGTGGKCTGTCTGTCCTGTCACGGTCATAGCCAGAGCAGCCTCTTCTAGCAGGTTTGCCATGGATTTGACTTTGGATAGTCCTTCTAGGAGGTGACTTCTATGGAACTGGAAGGCATTTGTCACCTTGCCTTAGGCAACAGCAGTTACATTCTCCCCAAGTTGTACTGTATGTGTCACTTCCCTGTGGCCCTGATTAAAACTTGGTCATTTAGTCATTGTCAAACTGCCGGAGTGAGAGCATAGTCTTAAAGTCTTCATTACAGAGGGGTATTTTGTTCTCTGCTAGGCCTTTTATTTTAATGGTTGCTGAAGTTAATGAGATGTCTTGGGGTCAGATTTTAACATTAGGTTGTATGGCTGCCAAAGATACATGCTTACATGCGTAAGATCTGGCATCCCTGAACGTGTAGGCTCAGTGTGTTAAGAGTGCTTGCCTCACAGCTGCTGGAACTTTAAGCTTTTGTTTTGGTTTTGTTTTCATGCAAATAATCATGGGTTCCCTGCATTCAGGGAATTCGATTCATTGCTCAATTCCCAAGTTTCCCCCAACTCCTGTTAGAGCGTGTTACTGAGTTGAAGACAAGATCTTCCCCTCTTGGGTTCTCTTCTAGCCAGGATTAAGTTATCAGTAAGATGCTGCTTTCTTGGACTGCCTGCCCTTACCTTGCCCCTGTTTTTCTGTTCCTTTAAATCAGGACACCAAGGGGCCTTCCATCCACGTACTGGAGATTCTGCTGCTTTCCTCCTGTGAATCTAACTTTGGCAGTTGTCTGTTTTTTAACTGGAACTTGAGACACCTTAATTTCGGTGTATTTTGTCTTTCTGTAAAATGCTTAATATGCTGTAAATGAAGATGAAGATGCATCATCTYGGAGTCGAGTCACATGTTTAATAGCAAACGACTTGAGCTTACTGTAGTTCCGTGTAATTCTGTGCTGTCCTCTGCAAAGAAGCAGCACATGATTGTGTGTAAGCTTGCCATGCTGAGGAGCAAATGTGAGCAGGCTTTCAGAAACTGCACCGTAAGGCTGGTAATTGCTGTGATCCAATAAGGGAGCCCTCCGTGGTGGCATCACCGGAGGGGCTGAGCGTGGTGTGACTGCGGCTGCCTTCTCGGATCACGGCGGCCAATGAAAGATTAATGAGGAGCTGATGTTTTGTAACGAACACGTAATGCTGCCGCCAGGGCACAAGCTTGATTTGATCCAATCRATATAATTCCTTCTCCTGAAGGCAGCTAATGATAGCATGCTTATGAGAAATAAAACAGGCTGCAATCTAAGACAGCCCGCAAGTTCTTACTGTGGCAGCTTTAAGGAAACAGTATTCATTTCACAATGTCAGGCAAACCTGGGAAAGAAGAGTTTAAACTCAGAGGGAAAGTGTTAAGAAGACTTGAGGGGAGAAAAAAAATCCTTCCCTCCCAATGAAGAAGATTCAGCTAAGTGAATGCTGAAATTAAGAACACGTTAGAATCAAAACTCACTTCAGTATATGGGGAAAAAAAATAAGTCTTTTATTCTCAGAATTAATAGTTTCTGAAAGAGTCTACTTTAGAAACAAGTGTTTGATTTGACCTTAGGGTTTAAGCATCAGGTGAGCATTAACGTCTGTACTCTTATTCCTAGCAGTGACTGAGTCATATTGATCCATCTGAGGAGAGCTGGAAAGAAATTAGGCAATCCTTCTCCTCCTGCCCTTGTAATAACAGAGATCCAGATAAGTTTCTGATGTAACTTAGATGAGTCGATAGTTTTTTTGTTTTTTTTTTTTAATAAATATTACTCTATAGTTCCAGAAAGTGAGTATAGGATACAAAGGAGGGTATGTAATTCAAGTATTTTTATCAGAGCTGATGCTGTGAGAGACTGGACAATCTGAAAATTAGAGAGAAGAACAAGAAAGACAAGTGCAACTTTTT
The DNA here is from genome assembly GCF_003342845.1 of Nothoprocta perdicaria. Classification (NCBI taxonomy): domain Eukaryota; kingdom Metazoa; phylum Chordata; class Aves; order Tinamiformes; family Tinamidae; genus Nothoprocta; species Nothoprocta perdicaria. The sequence continues at coordinate 3,370,542 of NW_020455799.1, forward strand.
TTCCTAACTTCTCACTAAAACCTCTCAGTGTGACTTTGCAGCCATACTTCTTTCTGGCAATATTATAYAGCTGTACGGTTGTAAAGCTGTTGGCAGTGACTTATTGTGTGGAATAAATTATTGTAAAATACAAATAATGGGGTTCAAGTTTGAAGCTATTTATTGTTAGGTCTCTTAGGTCTCAGTTTTCTGAGCTTCAGAATAGGAACTCCCTACTTTTCTCTTAAAATATATTTAAATTCTGTAATGAAAGATTATATGAAAGCTTTTCATAGAGGCATAGTTTTTTCTGGTCTATTCTCTCTGTACAGGACAGTGCTGACCTGATTCCGGTTACTTCTTATGTATTGAAATAATATTCCAAAAAATCATGACAGATATTTTCATCAAGAAAAATTATATTTGCCTAATATTTAGGATACTAATTCCTGCATAGTTCAATAGCATCATAAACTTCTAAAATGTTAATTTTAGAATCTAAATAATATATCTAACAATATAATGTTCCTAATACTTGAAACAGATTAATAGAGTGGAATTTGTCATCAAAAATTTTAATAGTGAATTTTAAAATAACAGTAACTGGATCTAGAAAAGACTGTAAATGAGCAAATGCACATTAAAAGCCAGGAGAATTTTGTGCTAACATCATTCTCCAGGAGGACAGGTCTACCAAAACATTCCCTTGCAGTGAGTAAGCAACCTATYTGGTGAGTAAGCCAATGAATAGTGATTCTAATAGCAATTACAGCCATATTCTGCCATTTTTACACTGTTGTAAGAATATATTGTCATTAGATGGCATTGCTTAATGTTCAGCCTTGAGCTTTTCATCATACAGTAGGAGAAAGAACAAATTAATCGAATCTAGTTGCAATATGAGGTTACAGTCAGATACTTGTTTCAATCACTGAAACATTTTTAATATTTTTTTCCATATGTATCAATTGTATTTTGTTTCTAAACTTCACCATGCTGAAGCCAATTGTGTTTCTTGGGTTGCCTTGAAATTTTCATGTTATTCTCTTTTCCTGTTTCCTTTTGCTACTCCYGTGAATACTTCACCTTTTTTAACAGAGCACCTTTCTCATAAAGGGTGAGATTTATTGAAGTCCCTCCCTGAGAGAGTGGCATGGCCTAAGAGGCAATGCCTGCCCGAGGAGATGGGCACTGCTGTGTCCTTATCCTCACTCATTTGCTTGGTGGCCTTACATAGATTGCCAAACTACATCCCAGAAGTGCTGCAAGGAGCAATCAGGAAAGATTGCACAGCACTTTGAAGAAGCAAAGTACGTAGCATCATGTCCAACATTGAGAGTACCATACATTTACTGTAAGTCTCAAGTATAAACTGTGAGCCTGTGGTTTTTTTCAGGGATCTTTCCAGAAACATGACAGTAAGATATCTGATTCTGGTACGATGGCTTCCGAATTGCACAGGCTTTCTTTTCATGATGAAATCAAACTTTGTCGTTCCTGTTTCTGCTTGATGGCTGACATTTCTTATAAAATTTCCTGTAAAGCTTGGAGGAGGGTGGAAAATAAAACCAGAAGCATAGTTGTATTTGTGAGGAATTGTGTGCAAATAAGTTTGCGAGCTGTTGCTCTCCGGAGTCTTGGAATGGAGGATGGAAAAAAGGAATCTTCAGAAGGCAAAACTAAGATCTAGAGATTCAAAAGTAGTATATAATGTTAATGATTTTACTTAATTTAAAAAAATCAAAGTAGTAAATTTTATCAGCTTACTTATAGTTTGATTAGATTTTTTCTTTTCTTTTGTAATAGACCTTTTATCTACATCTTTAGCATTTATCTTATTACTGTGTTATCTGACAGCTCAAGTCACAGACTTTTCTGTGGTTGCTCTGTTTTGATTTAATTCTTCTTAAAAATGAGTGACGAACATCTGTGACCTTCGTTCTGATCAGCCCTTTGTATCCTGACATTAATATTTCTCTATATTTCCCAGAAACATCACCCAGAATACCCTGGATACTCCCACCCCAGTGATGGCTCATCGTTATCCTCTGATAGACCAATATAGCTCCTCTTTCTCCTAAGCTCTTATTTCCAGCTCATCACAGGAATTCATATCCCTATATATATGACTGTGCMCTTAATGTTTTGTCTAATTTCATTCTGTTTCTGTTATTGCAGAGTTACCCATCATGGTCTGGTGTGAAATCCAGTCTGGAGAAAGGGTAGCAATTGGTTTCATTTGTTTTAGCTGCTCCTCTCTAAAGCTGGATGCTCAGTGGAACACAGTGTAGGTCCATCTGAGCTGGTGCTTTATAATGTCTGAATCGAGAGAGATTCATGAGCTCAGGTGAGGAGCTGTGTGACCCACATTATTTCTGAACTTAAGCTTGGTTGGCCTTCATGGTAACCCTGTTTGTGTGCTGTTGCTTGTGTGTAGTCAACTTAAGCTACTATGCACAAAGATGTTCTGGGTATCCCTACACCTATGGGCTGACATATGTGCAAACTAGGTAGCCTGCCCACAAATCCTGGAGTTATTGAGTGTGTGATGACAATGGGACCTCTTAGTAACTAGGTAGTTGACAGACTGAGCATACATATATGTCTTTTTAGTTCATGTTTTCCAAGTCARCCTCCTACTTGTGTTTTGCAAGTGGCTTTGCAGATACAGAGTCATTTGCTAAGTTTGTATCTGATGTCATTCTCAAATTAGGCAGATGTATAAGTGCCCCTTTTTACCCTTGCAATTATTTGGAAGTGTAGAATAAATGGTGAGGACAAGAACCCCTTTGAAACCAGCCGTTTGGTCTTGATTTTGCCTCAGTTGAAGTTTCAGAAAAACTTCCCTTTGATGTTTGTGGGAATGAGATGGGGCAGTTTATAGAATAAAGGCATCATATGGACTGATTGGGGTGCAGTGTGTGTGAATACAGCTGGTTTTATATGGCCAACTGTTGAAAATTTTCCTGAATTTACATTCAATATTTCTTGTTCTCTGTCAGTATAAGATATAATTAGAGAAGCATGCTATACAGCAAACTCAATTTGAAAAATTGTTATTTAAAACATAAAAGAGGCAGTGACTGAAGTCCTGCCAAGCYCTATTGAATCCTTGCATGTATTATATTGTAAACATAATATGATTATATGGTATGTTGTCATAATAATTGGCATTGGTATTGGAGTCAGTCGCTGAGTGCTTTGTTCGCGTGCTAATAGATGACAAAGGCTACAAGGTTTGCTGGCAGTGGGCTTATTTTTCCTCTCTTTTCTTTAGTAAATTGGTTTTAAAATACTTTTATGGGTTTTTTTTTTTAAAGCTGAATATCTTAGGATCCTGATGGCTTTATCCCTTCGTARTGACATTTGAGGTGTTCTCCTTAAGCGAGCTTCCCCCAGCGCTGTCGCGGAGGCTGCACCGCTCACTTTCCCTGCAGGTGACAGTGCCACGGGCGGTGGCCGATGCCGAGCAGTGCTCAGGAGGGTGGCTTCAGTCGGCCTCCTGCAAATCCAGGCTGAAAGGTAGCACGAGGCGAGAGAGAGCGTGAAAACCACGCCTGGCACTTGARGTGCCAGGGAAGGAACAGCCTGGCGTGAGCGCCCCGCAGCTGCATGAGGTCYTCCTAACTCCTTGAGAAGGCCGTCAGGCAACGGGAGCAATTCGGGGTGAGGAAGCTCCCCGTTTGTTTGTGGAGGTCCCAAGACTAGAGGGAAATGGCCAGTTAGTACAAACTTAACATTGCAGGCAGCTGTTCTCACAGCTCTGTGTATGCCATCCGATTCAGACCAAGACTCAGCTAGTTAGCTCCAGGTTCCTGCCAAGTCAGCCCCACCACACACCCTGTTCATCACCATTCTTTTACCTGTACGTGCACCCCGTGGTCTTTACCAGTTGGAGTCTGGATCCGGCTCTCACCGACTTCAGTCATACACGATGCAGCAAAACCCTTCCTTGCTTCCGGGCTCCGGTGCCTTTGCTCATGCTCCTTCGAATACCTCTCCTGGCTGGATGTGTCCCAGTCATTTTTCATGGCATCATTTGTTCCATACCTGCCCTCCCTTCATCTCAAAGCTCCTCGCTTCTGTCACTTTYTCCAGTGTGTTTCCAGTGTGTTGCCAGCACCTGTTTTGCTTCCACGGGTCTCCTTTGAAGTGCCAGTGTCAGAATACAGTGCCTGGATGCATCCTAGCCCTCCCGGCGGAACAGGGATGGCATTACTGCCAGTTGTACCCCGCCTGGCTCCCGGCAGGCAGGTGGCACGTTGCTGAGTGTGGCACACGAGGGGACGCTCCGGGTTTCTGCCAGAATACCTGCGTGGTCCCTGCCCAAGCAAGGATGTATCGTATTCACCTGCCATGAGATGCACGTACCTATAGCCAGTGTAAACAGAATAGAAACATAGTGTGGCAGCAGGTAAAGAACAGCAGGTTTAGTTGGATATTCAGAGGAAAATTGGAATTGTTATAATATAGCATATTTTACCTGCTCTCGGTACCTCTTTTTCCTCATGAAAATGCCTGTGTAACTTCTTATCGTGCAGCACTTCTCAAGCAATATTGGGGGATTTATCCTGGTACAGAGCCATAGGAAAGAGCCGTGTCTGAATCACTAATACAAACTGGAGAATTACCTTAGAAGTTCTTTAGGGATTTCCTAGCCAGGGGCTGTCCTTGGGTTGCTATGTTTAGCTTTTGATCGTCTTCAAAAGCGCCACTCAGCGTGGTTTAGGAATTTAGTACTTTGCTGAAAAACAAATAGTTGTTACGCACGGTATCTTGACAATTTCCATTTAGAAAGCACAGTGAAAATTAATAGTTCTTTTCAGGGCTTTTATTACCTACTGGGGTATCATCCAGTGTATGATGAAACTACTGCTGTTTTCCCACTAAGATGTGCACACAGCAGGTTCCCAATGCAGGTATTACAAGGATTGCAAACTGCAGATATTCCAAGTGTTTTTCTCCTCAATATTCTCATTGTTACTTGTGTGGCTAATCAGCATTTCAAAACAAAGTTTGCATAGAAAGACCCTATTCATCCAGCRGGAACAGGCTAACAAGTTCCCATTCTACCCAAGTGCTGTGCACAGTAAGATGTGCATTAACTGCATGGTGCTCAAACCAGACCAAGAATAGAGCAGTTTTCATAGCATACAAGGTAGCCAAAATTTGGAGTGTTTTTTGTTTTTTTTAACTATGATCTTTGATTTTTTTTTTTTTTYCAGGGTACTGTACACCCTCTGAGGGGAAACCTATTCATGCAACAGTGCTTAATGCTGCAATTGGGACTGATTTACCTTGTACTTTGACTGTGTGAAGAAAACAAAAACATCTTGGTGTCTCCAGAGTCTTTTGTGGCTTTTATCCATGCTGCTCCTTGAGCAGCCAGGTTTTTTTAGCCCATGGAAGACGTTGAAGGCTCATTGGTGCCGAGGTACACGTCTTCCTTGCAGTTTCTGTAAAAGGCACTTGCTGGTGATTCCTGCAGGGAATGGCAGAATGAGGGGGAAAGGGTCCTGTTCTAGAGCAGTTAACCAGAAGTCAGGCCTGCTTACACCTTCTGCATAGCAAGTTCAGGAAAGGGTAGGCTTGACCCTGATATTCGAAGGTAATGTTTGAAGGCACCTAACCACCCAGGCTTAGGAAAATACACTCTTCAAATGTTTACAGCCTTTTTGTACCTTGTACCAAAGGAGGAAGGGAGTGCATAGGCACAGCTTTTCCTTGATGAGTCATCTTATTCCTTATAAATCTCCCTTTGACAAAATTRTTTCCAAAGAGACCTTAAACTCTTTTCTTCAAAGTGAGACGGTTTTGGAAAACTGGAAGATGAGGAGTTAGCGTCCCAAGCTTCCTGCACATCCATAAACATACCTTGCTTCAGAAGCTGCTGGAAGAGATTCAGAGCTTGTAGGCGAGAGTGCTGCCCCACTTTGGAGTCCCGTTCAGCTGGGTGTGTTAGGGAGAGTAACACCGTGGCCTTCCAACAAGTACTGTGCACGTGTGGGCTGGTGTCCTTTAAACAGCACCACGTTTCTCTTGATCACCCGTCCAAGAGCGAAGGTCAGTAGGGTGAGACGGTATTGTTGAAATGCAATTGATCTAAAAATATGTCAAAAAGGAAACTGCCGTATACGACCAAATTATGGAGAGGCTTTGTAGAGACTTGTTGATGTCTATAAATACATAAAACAAGGAAGAAACAGCTTATGACCTGGTTATTTCTGGAAAAGCGGAAGATGTGACTGTCGTTGTTACACTGTGCACAGGGTCAAGCTGCTGCCACTGCAGAAAGTGTGAGCAGAGTTAAGACCACAAAAAATCAGAAAAATAACACAATTTCTATATGAGGCGTTCTGTCCGAATCCTGCCTTCACACAAATCAATGGCAACTCACCTATTAACATTAGTTGGGGCAGGCTTAAGAATTTTGTTCTTCTTTTCCCACTTCTTTTTTAAACAAAAATACAAGTTTCTTTTCCTTTCCAGAGAATACCCGTTCTGTTCATGAGCCTAAGGATCCCATAATCTTTAAAGATTTTTTGCAGATCACAACACAGGATACGGCAAAGTCATAGCATGGTGCCAGCTCACTTCCTTGTAAGAAGGGAGAATAAAATTCATTTATTCACRGAGCAAACAGCTAGGAGGGACTATCCTGTCAGTTTGCTTGCTGTCTGTAAAATAAGTCATTATTAATCACCCGAGTTATAAAAGAGAACCCACTACTTTGTGTTCAGCAACTATAGAAATTACACCTGTTCAGCTGCAACACTGAGAAAAAGTATTCAGACTTGAAAACCTTAAAATCCAAAGCTGCATTCAAAAAATCCCATGGTAATTTTAGTTGTGAATAGCTTTATTTTTTATGTGCCTTGTTTCCTACTTAAACTTTTCTTTTTGGACTAAAGAACCCCGTAGAAGCTACTATTTTCTCTAAAGTATTAAATCATTTAATAATGTTAGCAAATGAAGTTCAAGTCTTCTCACTGTAAGGTATTTTCTCCTTGAGCCATTTGTCGTCGTCTTATTCTCTCCGCTCTGAAAACATTCTGTTTGAAACATGGAATTGCTGTGGTGTTTCGCYGTAGGTTTCACCCATGTGCCTGGASTCATAGAAGGGTATTTGGCTGTTCACTGCATTGGTATCTGTGCATACATGGATAATAGTTGTTCTTTTTGCTGCAACGTCAGAYGTTTGCCTGCTGTGATCCTCAATACCTTTTAGACTGTCTTTTCCAGGGAAGAGACTTGGCCGCCAAGGTAGCACGTAGTCCTAATCCCCTTGCATTTGGGTGTATTAAGCCATGTTTAATATGAATGGGACCAGCTTATCAAGTGATCCAAAATGCTCTGTATCTACAGCTCTTATCCTAACATACCATTTTACTGATCTTTATGCCATCCACAAATCACATTATTATGGATGTTTATATTTATTTCCAAATCATATAAAAAATGCTAAGCCCTAAAAAATGATTCAGTGATGATTCTCCATTAATTTGTACTTAGCTCTTAATCCTTTTAATATGTTTTATGGATATTGTGTTGTGCTAAGTTGCATAATTGGAATGTCATACAGCATTAAGTCAAATGCTGTCCACCAGTATATTGCACCATTACTGCTGCCAGCCCATCCTCTGGCTCATCAAACAATTCAGTAAGTTTATTTTATAAGATCTATTTGCTGTAAAAGATGTGCTGACTGATACTAATTATATTCGTGTACTTCAATTCTTTATTAATTTAATTTTATTGCAGCTTTACCATTTTATTACCTGGAAGTAACGTCAGGCTAACTACCATTAGGTCTCTGAGTCATAGCCTTTATTTTTATTGGCACAACATTAGCACTTCTCCAGTCAAATGGAATGTCTCTGGAATGCCTTAATTTACTAAAAATAAACATTTTTAGTTCTAAGGCCTCCTTAGACTTAGTTCATAGGTGCAATGTGGATGGATTGGCTGATGTAAAAATGTTTATTTCTAGTATCTGTTGTATAACATTCTGCTTGGTTACCAAGGGACTGGAAAATACTTYGTCATCATCATGTGACATAAGAACATCTTTCCAAATATGGCATAGAAATATTTCTAAAAATTTCTGTCTTGTATCATTATTAAAAAATTTATCATTTCCATCTGGCAAAGTATGTTTATTATTGGAGTATTACTGGATTATTTTTAAAATTTTGAAGCTATATATTGGTGCTGTCAGCTATGGGCTTTGCCCTAATGCTCTTAGCTTGCCTTATCAACCTTTGCCCTTTGTAACTCCTAATTCGTGAGGATTATTATCGTTTCCTCTTCATTTATTATATAATACTTTTTATGACTAAGTGCTGCTCATACTTAGGCAGTGTAGTAGAGGACAAATTTTTAGCTGAAATTACCCTCTTCCCTGACTCTGGAATTACAGCTTCTTGACCATCCCAGGAATTTGTTCTGAAGAAACGTCTCTTCTGACTTTCCCACAGTCGATTTCAGTCCTCATTTTAACTAATTTTGGGATACTAAAGCTGCATTTTACTGGTAGCTTGTTAACGCARGCACCATACCCATGGCTGTATGTGGAAGTGTGTCCCTCATCTCTCCTACTCATTCTATCTATTTAGTTTTTCCTGTGTTTCTTTTCTTTTTCTTTTTTTTTAACATTTAAATGATGTGAATCATTGCACGATGTCTGCTGATATCAACACTGATATCAAATTCTTTTGCCTGGATGGTAATTTCTTATTCTCTTGCTCTTCATCTCTTCCAGTCTCAATATGTAAGCSCCTCAAAAGTGTAATCTTTGTATCTTTGCTGTACGGATCCTGTTTCTTCAGGGCAAGTGTGAGTGTGAACCGTCTTTGCCYCCTTAGCAGCTTTTTCAGGTGTTGTTGCTTTACTAGTCTCTGCTTTCTTCTGCATCCCCACAGATGAAGCCTACCCAAGGCATTCCCTACCCAAGGCATTCCCCATCCCAGGCATCCCCTCGGCTGCAGCTGGCGTCCAGCAGACCGCGCTGTTGTGGCACAAACACACTTCGCTCGTGTGGCAGAACTTGTGGTATGTTTTATTGATATGGGTAGAGATTTTAACAAGGTTCAGTGGCAACGTCCCTGTTATTTACTGCATGGAGAACTAGTTTCTACAGAATTACCAAGGAAACCCTCCTGTTGAGCCATAGAGTTCGTATCAGACCTCCTGCTTTCCAAACTCCTCCTCAGAGGAGCCTGGTGCATCTGGATCCAATTTTAGTCCCAGACTTGCTCAACGTTTTATTCCTAAGGGATTATTTGCACATGCCTATTTAAACCAAGGCTTTTGTTTGCTTAATTTCTAGTTACTTTGTACTCTCAAAATCACTATCCTATTGTAGCAATTTCACATGATGTTTTCTAGTGATAAAAGATTCATAACCCTGTGGTACCTGAGTGTCGCACATTTCACACTCTGTGTTTGAAATGATTTGACCAGATCATTTAGCTAAAGAAATGTGTAGCTCTCATGAGTAAGAACACGTATTTCCCTCCTGAATAAAGATCACAGCAGTACTTACTGCAAAAGCAAATACAGCCCTGCAGCAATTGTTACACTGGAGAAACGCGGGAAGAGTCGCTGAGTGAGCCACGGCTGCTCTGAATCCAAACTTGCTCCAGTCTTTGAGAGGGAAAATGAAATTGTCACATGGCTGCTGATTACATAGTGACTGAATTGTTTCTAACTACGTGTCCTTTGGGAGATGGACTCTGCAGCTGGAAAATCCCCAGCATGTGACTGGTACAGCTGTATTTGATAGTAAGACCAAGGTTTACTGCAGACCTGATTATTTCACCGTGTTGCATCTGTACCCTGTGGGTGTCAGCCTATTGCAGCATGCAAGTAACTGCCAGACATCCCCTGTTTCAGAATTTGCATCAGCATTTGGACATCCTCAGAACTCCTTGTATGTGCTGCTGTGTCTTTGAGAAAGCAGTGAGGAAATAGACTGTCAATTGCAATGAAGAAAATTTATTGGTGAGAATGAACAGAGTATCTTTAGGCCATTTGTTTTTGTGCCACCTTGCCACAGGACACAAGTAAATGGTTAGGAAAATGGAAAGCTGGGACTTCTGCTTTTCTTCAAGCTCYTTCATGCTTATTCACCCCAATCCTGACTTTTTGTTTCTTCCACCTCGGGCATCTTGACAGTAAGTAAGGTGATGACTTGTTTGTGACAGGAGCTCTTCATTACTTCTTGGTACAGTATCAAGGACAAAAGGACCTGATATCTGATGAGAGTTGTAAGATTTACTGAAATACAAATCCATGGTTTCAGCTAATGCTTCGTGGGTTGACTCATTCTGATCCATTGCACTCTCCAGCGCCCAAGTGTTAGCACCTGGTCATGCAGACATTCACCTGGGCGAAGGGAAATGCTGATCCCTGACTTTGGAGTGAGGCACAGTAGTGTTGCAAAGCAGGTGCCCAGCTTACATGCCTGGAAGTCCCAAACATTAATAACTGCAACTCGTCACTGCATCCACTTCATCTCTTGCGTTGTGAAACCTTTTCACAATTCTGCCTGAAGATTCTCAGCTGGGGCAAATGCTGTAGCATGTTCACCTCGCTTTTCTTATTTTTAAGTATAAACCAAGTTTATAATGKTAGTGTTCGGGTTTGCTTGTGCTCTGCTTTACATTGTAAGTGATGGTAAGGAGAGTTAGTTTTATAAATAAATGTAATTTTTAAAATCTAGCGCTGCAGTCTGTATCTGCAGATTCATATGTTCTTCATTTTTATAACATTTTTTCCTTTTATAATWGCTTTAAAAATTAATCTCTTTATGAGTCCTGGAGGGACTTGGTATCTCAAAATGTAAGTATTCTGTGCTTTCTCTCATCTCATAATGAAGGGCAATCTACAGTTTAGTTGGTTTGGTTAGTTAGTCATAGGATAGTGAAAGAGGACACAAATGTTTGATGGAGCACATTGCAAGGATAAGCACAACAGCAAAAAAAAAAAAAAAAAAAAATGAGATGAGCTATTTTTATTACCCTAACATGTTGGTTCTTAACAGCTCTATGTTATCTATATTTGCATGTAGTGCAGTTGGGGAAGTAGTCAGATGAAAAGTCAAAACTCCTTTCTGAAAGTGACTGAGTCATGTGCTGATTCACTGTACACAGGCACCRTGTGCTCCACATATTTGTGTTGGACATTCCTGCACTAGCTTCCTGTCTGCTTCACCGGGGGACCTTGCTTAAAAGAGCCCGATTGGGGTGAAAATCAGTGAAACAGAAACAGTGCCCACTACAGCTCACGGGCTCATGGACACAGGGCTCGTGACAGGTCGCCCAGAGAGGTTGTGGAGATCTTCAAACCCCGCTTGGATGCAGCCCTGCGCCACATGCTCTAGGTGACTCTGCGTGTGGAAGTGGGTAGGACTGGATGAGCGCTTGAGGTCCCTTCTAACCTCAACCATTCTGTAATTCTATGACTTGAACTGAAAGTTATATAGCTCTTTTAAATGTCACAGGTGGCTTATTTGGTACAAAGGTAGGCCTCATCCCTGAAGTCTATGAGATGGAATTTAGATATACAAATATTTGCATGACAAAAGCAGGGTGTGGAGAGCATTCCCATTGCTTTAAGTCATGGCTTGGAGGACACACTCCCTTCACTGGTTGCAGGGATTATGCGTGAGTGTCCCATAGCTGAAGGGCGTGTTTCCCCTCCAGACTGAAAACACCTGGACGTGATCCTGACAAGAGGTGCCCCTGCTTGTGCACAGGACTAGATGGTCTCCAAAGGCCCCCTCCAACCTCAATCATTCCATGATTCTGTGATTTGTGCTAAGCTGTGTAAGATGAAACTGGGCCCCTCTGTGGAAACTCCTGTGACCCAGCGCAGCTCMCTCCCTCTCTTGCTTCCCTGACATTGCCCTTGGTACAGGAAAGCTCCCACCGCTGGAGTTTGAGGAGGGCAGGCAGGGAAAATCTCATGTCCAAGAAAACAATCTGAAGTAAAATAACTACCAAAAGTTGTAATGAGGATGGTAGAAGAGTGGGGGGTTTTGTTTGCTTTTAAGACTGCCAGGACAGAGTTGGCATGTTTTTAAATGCTGTGCTTTGCTCAGCCATTTGGCTTGTGGCAGACCTGTAGTGCTTGTTCTGTTACAAGCAACTTATATAATGTGGAAGGAGTCAGCCAGCCTCACGTGCTTCAGCACTGAGCAACAGGTAATTTGTCAGTATGAGGAAGACAATACAGTAATAAGAGAATCTTCTCCCCCACTTTTTTTTTTTTTAACCCTTTTTTCTCCCCCAGAAAACAGAAAACTTCATGCTTATGAAAAGGCTTCATGCTCRTATTGGAGAGAAGTGGCACTTTCTCTCTATGCCTGGCACATGCACGGTAGTGCTGTACCACATGCAGGCCTTCCTGATGCTATCGTGACAGCATCTCAGTTCCCACATGAAAATGAAGCCTTCAGGGCTCAAAAAAACTGCCCAAGMCAGCTCAGGCATTTCAGACATTGCTATTAAATCTTCTTGCTAAGACTAACAGAGCATTAAAACCAAATGGAGATTTCCCTATAGCTTCAGCCAGAGCAGACCAAAGTCCAAGCTATGGACTGATGCAAAGCACCCACATTTGCTAGATAGCTGTGAGATCTGTTACTTGAGCAAGAAATTGCCTTCACATAAATCACAGTCCAAAACTTTAAAATGGGATATTGCAGACCCAGACATTGCTATAATATTAAAAAGAGGCTACATGTGCATTAAACTGCCACGTGACTGAGCATACTACTTGGAGTGAAGCAGAAAGAGCGAGACAGAGCACTATTAGTGACCCCAGTAATCTGATTTAAAGCACTTGGACACCAAATCTATATGCAGGATCCTATCTAGCAAAGTACTGCTAAACCTCTATACGAGACTCTATGTGAAAGCTAAGCAATTTCTTTGGTATTTTTCTGGACTGAGGCCTCTGAATTCTTCTAACGAAGAGTATAATTGTGGCTCCTCTGACCTTTAGGTGGCTTAATGCAGGCATCCAAGCCGGGCTGCTGCGCATTGTGGTGCGGGAGTTCTGGTTTGGCTTTCCCTTCCTACACCTACGAGCGGCATGCCAGCCCCATGTGCTCAGCAGTGAAAATAACCCGCGGCACGGAGGGGAGCGCCGCTGGGCGCGGGGCTTCGCAGCGGCCTCGCTCTTGTAAAGCCCTCTGCAGGTGGTGTAACATGACTTCTTATGGAATTGAGTAAAATTTCAAAGGTTTTGCAATGCAAGTCTTTGGAATTACCCTGCAACATATCTGTCCATTATTGCTTCATTTTAGCTGACACTTTTTTTTTCCAGCTAAAACAGCTTTTAAATTTTTTTTTTTTTTCAGTGTGGAGTGACAGAAATGAGAAGAGAGAGATGCATGGCACTGTAAGATTTAATCCTAAACTCTACAATGACTTACCATTGCATGTGCGTGCATTGTGAACTATGGGATCTTGAGCACAGTTTTATCCCCTTCCAATAGGCACAGAGCCGATCTCTTTCAGGGATCAAAATTTGCAATATTGAAGGGGAAAAATAAGAACCCCTGATTCCCCTTACAGTTATTTCTATAATTGCTTATGTAAATTCTCTGTAACCAATTTAAGCTTCCTTAGATGGATGAATTAAAGATATGTATTTGTGTGGTTGAACATTCTGTTATTAAAAATTGAGGTGCCCTTCCTGAAACCAGGAGGTTTTACTTCTGCCCCTTATTTTATGTGGTTTTGTATTTAAAAAAAAAATGGCCTAAAAGATAGTCAAGCACTTGTCATCAAATCTAAACAAATRTAAGTGCAGGTTTATTGGGTTTTGGAACAATTTGGGCAACACTAAGTAGTCCTGTGAATGGGGAAATAGGTCTGCAGAGGAGAAGAGCTGTGTTTGAGGAGTAAAAAGCAGCAGCGCAGTGAGAAACCTGTTTTGGGTAAGCTCAGCRAAGAGCTGAGCTCGGGCTCTTGGGCCAGCCTCCTGTTTTCCAATACTGGGGGCACTGAATGAATAAAACTGTTTCGTGCTTGATTCTGTGCAAAAGGGACTGGTAGCTTTGTCTTGGAAGTGTTGCTGATAGGTAGATTGAAAGCCAAACAAGGAGCAGAGTCTGTTCTTGTTTCTGCCTTCTCTCTGTGGGAGGTTTCTACCCCTTCAGCAAGAGCGCGGGCGCTCCAACAAGTCGAGTGCCCGCGTTTGGCAGAGCGGAGAGGCCGAAACTGCGGTGAAGGGGGCAGAGGGGGAGCCGCCATCGCCAGCAGCCTCCCGAGGGGCGGCTGGCGTCGGCGCAGAGATGGCCGTGTCCCAGTGCTGCTCTGGACACCGGCTGTAGCAAATGCTGATGYGGCGACTTGGGCGGCTACACCGTAACTGATGGGGTGGGAACATCCCGTAGCAGGCTGGAAATGGGTAACAGGCACGAAGAAGAGGGAAGAGGGAAGTCTTTAAATGGTATATTAATACTAATGACTAAAAACAATAACTGAAGTTTATTATTTTTGTGAATAACTGAACTAGTCACTATCTCTAAGTAAAATTCTGCGCCAGTATCTTCTAACTGGAAAGGCCTCTTCAATCCTGATCCCCTTTTAGGTGCTCAGGGTAAAAGAGTTAAGAGCTGAGCACTTCAGGCTGCTCAGAAGCTTCAGTTAGTCCCTATTCATTAATCAGAGCTTCATTAATCACTATTAATGATCAGATGGAGCTTTCACTGGGGCTGTGGCTTCACGAGTAGCTCTTTGTGGCACTAGTGCCATCACCTGGCTCTTCATGGTGGTTTGCTGTCCACCTTTGCCCTCATACTCATTTCTGCCAGCATTGCTGTTTCTGTGACTGCACAGTGATCAGCAAAGGAATGCTTTTATTAAAAGAAAAGTTCCTTTCCCCAAGTTATTTTCCTCAGTACAGTTCATGATGTGCCCAGAGAGAGGTTATCCTGACACAAGTAAGGTTGTGGTGGCACGAGGTGGGAATAAGCTGGAGGGAGCAAAGTGTTAAGGCCAASAGTGTCGCTGAAAGAGCATGCTTGTAAAATATGCCTTGTTTTGCATGTTCATAGGAAAAAAACACCGATATTTTGTGTATGTGGTTGCCCCTCAGGGCAGCCCTTCTGTCCTGCTTGGGCAGGAGATGGTGCGTGGGGCTCCCTGTGGGGACCCCCCTCGGGCCGCCTGAGGCCTCAGGCCGCAGGGCCCTGCTCGGGCCTCCTCCCAGCAGGGGAGGAAGGCGCCGCTGCTCCCTGCTCCGCTCCTGTCCCTGGCTGGCACCGGTGGCCTTTGCCGCGCAGCTGGTTGCCTTGCACTGTCCTCTGGTGGCAAGGCTGCCTGCCGAGCAGCCGCGCGCCGTCGCCCTTCCCCGGGATCCTGCCTCAGAAGTGTGCACTTCTTACAGTTTTGCAGGAAAAAAAAAAAACAGCACAAGCTCTTACCATAGGTAGCTCAGCACTTTTAGAATTGCACAGAGTCAAGCAGAGGATGGTGAATATTGAAGTGTTACCTGGAATCCACCTAACTGTAATGATGTAYGAGACTAGTTCTAACTCCACCAGTTACCCGGTTGATAACTGATAGCTCTTCTAATAGCAAAGCCAGTCACGTGCCTGTTTCTCCGCTCTTCCACAGGAGGAAGCGTAGTTCTCCCAAGAAACTGAGTTCCAGCTACAGACAGCGTCACTTTTCTTCCTCAGTGGAGCAGTAATTTGTGGCACTTTTGCTGTCCAGGGGACAACAGTTAGGTAAGGGTTCATGATTTTCATGAGTTCAAGCTGATGGAAAGATGGCACTGTGCAAAGGGAAAATCAGCGTTCAATTTTGGGCCATCTCTTGCTCAATTACACTATTGAAAAAGTTTTAATCTATGATCTCTTTCCCATTTTTGGCTAGTAGTTGCAGCTCCGAGCAGTTCAGTTTTGTTTGTTTAACCTTGTACAGTGATTGCCCTGTGGCCATCAGGGGAGGTCACTAGGAATTCAGTTGCCATCACTTATGGCAACTTAAAATCTGTCTCTTACTCTGTAGGCAAAGCTCTCTCATGGAATACTAAGCCCAGCATCAATGTTCTGAATATCCTGCTGAATTGCAYGACCTTTCCGTGAGTGCAAGAGCCAGGCTTGGCATATGCACTGACCTTGCATTTCATCACCAAATTGTTGTCTAACAAGACATTGCTATAATGTTATTCTGAYATACCATAGACTAGACCTTAAAAAGGATGCCAGATTTGTTGTCTGCTAATGTCTGACTATGTCGACGATTTGGCTGTCTGYTGTGAATGGGCAAAAAGCCTGGGATTTTTGCCTATAAGTGCTTTGAAGCAAAAGTGCTTTCGTCTGTCTGGCCTCCAAGACCACTGTTGAAGACTTGGCAGATGGACAAATCCTCAGCTTACGTCATTTGCGTGAGAGAACTGAACAATTAAKTTAACCCTGCTCCAAAGCTGGGGAGGGAGGAGTGGCAGATGTCTGAAAGATGGACAAAATGTCCTGCAAAGTATTGCTGCTACTGCATCCATGAAGAGTTATTGCTGTGTGAAAAATAGAAATCCAAGTCTGTGGTTTGTCACAAAACCCACATTCTTCTGTGCCTGTGCTAAGTCAGTGCTGAGCTGCTGTTTGCTTCAATGACTTGCTTTGTGTATAACATGGCTTTCTAACATCCTACAGGTTTCTAAGATGCTGAAGGATTCCTTAGACTTAGACTTTAGCTCATGTATGGTCCAGCATATGTGAGATCCTGTTCAGTTAAAAACATTAGTTCAAGTGAACATCTTTTCCCAGTCTTGTCAAGGCCTGATGCTTGCTACAACTGGCCCTTTGCTGCTGCTGAGGCTTGAGATGAAGGTGTGCATCTCRGATGAATACCATGACCCATACACATAGATGACAAGGTATTGACACCAAGTAGCCCTTACAGGGTCAAGAGGGAAAATATATGCTCCTAAATTAGGTGTTCCAAAATGTCAGTTGAGCACCACTGAGTATGGCTGTGTTAGATCCCTAAGGCTAAGTAACATCAACAGTTCTGCCTTATGACTAGTCTAAAATGCTCCTCTTAAAAAAAAAAAAAAAAAAAAAAAAAAAAAAGGATTTCACAATGAAAATAGGTCTGCAGCATATCTAATAATACACCCTTTTCCATCTGTTCTGCTTTCCTTTAAAAACAGAAGAAGAAAAACAATATTTTGATAATATATTTAAAGAACCAGAGCATTGTCCAAGCTTAAAAATGAAGAGACTGCACCTGATTTTCAGAACTTAATATTATGATTTCAGCTTTGGGTTTCTATTGATGTACCTGTTGCTTCTGAGGCTCTCTGGCTTTACAGCAATATAAAAAATGATTCAAAATCATAACAGAAAATTATTATCTCACATACAAAGTTTCACATAGGTTACATGCAGAAGAATTCCATAAATATACTGGTTCATAGGCTTTCCTAAAGCAGATGTGAATTGTGTTAGTGGTTGAAATCCAGTCCAGTGGACAACTTGTAGTCAAGAAATGTATCTTTAGTTCAAGCACAGAATTAATCTTGACACAAAAGCGCTACCAAACAGCTTTTACTAAGCAACAACAAAAATTGTGTGGCGGACATTGCCTGCTTTTCTGTTTTCTTAAAAAACTTCTCAAGGAAATATGCAGTTGAGGGAAATGTTTTAGCACAGGCCCTTCTGTGCYTCCTGGGTACAAGCCCTTCTGCTTTTGTTTGTTTGCTTGAGATTTTTTTTTTCATGTTGGAAATAACGCTATTGCAGCTTGATATATTGTTTGGCTCGTGCATGTTAGAGATTTATGGACATAGGTGGTAAGAAATGCCAGTAAGTGCCTGTTCTGAGTTTTTCATTAAATTAGAAGAATTCCGTAACCTATTCYTTACTCTTTTACCAGAACTTTTCATACATATCTTTGAAAATTATGATGTGCCAAGCCCTTTATAATAAGGGCTAAATAAATAAGGGTTAAATAATCCTTTAAAAAGGATTATTTAACATATATCAGTGGCATTTTGCAGATATATTTTTTCCAAATTAATATTGTTTATATATTGCTGAATATTGCTTATTGCTTTTAATTTTGCTGCTTAATCATCTTTTCTCCACACTTGCACACAAAGATCAAGCCGCTGAATTTAAGTACATTTTCCTACAAGATTTATTACATTCAATTCTCTGATTTATATCAGTAAAACTGGGAAGTCTATTTACTGTATAAATAAAACAGTACCAGCAGAGTAGAGGTTAGAGATAATATTTGCATAGAAGATTTTAGATGCAAAGAGCATATGTGTAAATTGCAAAACATTTAGAATGAGATTCTGAGTTGAAGAAATCATTGTAGTTCCCTGGAAGTTACCAATTCATGTATGTTTGGAATCAAAGTAATAAACTTCAGAGAAAAAGAAAGGAGAGTTATGCACGGGACCTGCCAGTGGGAAAGTCTGTAGGCTGCCAGAAAAATACACAGCAGAGATGACAGCACTTCAGCTGCTGGAACTTTTGTGTACTGGTTCTGTAGGTCTGGAAGTTTGTGTTTCTGTGGTTTCTTACATACATAAGAAAATAGAATATATAAAACATCACTGAGTTGTTCTCTGAAGTTATTAAAACACTTAAATGAGGCAGCCACTGGATGTCTCTCTTGGTCTGTTTACATGAAGCAAGAGCGGCCTTTCAGAGAGGGAGAAACCTATGGAAGATAAATGGTCCCTGTGGAAAGAGCAGGGGTGCCCAGCTGATGGAAATGGTATGGCACARTTCCTGATATTGCCAGCTCTCAACATGCTGGGCTGTAAACACAAGATATAAGTAAGACCTGCAGCTGAGAAATGCATTTTTCTTAAGTTACAAAATCATTTCTCATCAGCCCCGTTGTTTTTTTTTTTCTAGAGCCCAACAGAACTATATTAAATATATATTAAATAATCTGCTGCCAATAACTGAATATTGTTTGAGAGAATAAGTTAAAATCAGCAGAACTGTTTTCTATCGTTGCAATATGTAAGCAGATACTGTGTTAGGCTGGATAATGAAATGCACCAGATACATTTTCTATTTTTCTCCCCATGATTCCTGGCTGAAGTCAGTTGACATTCACAGTAATTTTAGCTAGACAAGAACCAGATTTGCCTTTTTCAGAAAAATCTGCAACTTCTATTCATTTCTGCATTCCCACACAGAATCAAGAGACACATTCAGAAATTCTCATGACATGATGTTCTGGAAAAATAAATGGTTGGTGAACTTTTTATTTCCTCACGTCAGTCAAATGTACAGGATCAGTCTAGTTTTGCCCGCCTTATTGCTTGAGCAATGAAGATCTCTCTGCACCCACGCCTTCACACATTGCTTGTCTGTGCATCAAGAGGTGAGAGAAAATAACGAATGCAGGAAAACGTTTTGAAAGTTCTTCTAAGGTTAAGTATCAAAAAATTTCATAAAACTTCATAGCATATTTGTAGCTTCCCAGTACACTGCAGTAGGGAAGAGCAGAGTGAAGCCTGGAGTGATGATTTCAGAAAGACCTGAGTGCTGAGAAATTAAAGTTAGTGACTTATCTAGGATAATACAGGAATTTGGGACTGGGAAGGAATTGATCAGAGATCTTTTAAGTTTCAGGGGAATGTTTCAGGCTAGATCGTTCTCCTGCTCTTCAGGGCTTTAGCCTTTTCTGAGAAGAGTTTTATCTGTGTATCATGGGATAGTATGTCTATATTAATGTTMCTTTTTTAATTATTCAAGTTAACTTTGCTAATAAATTCTGTGAGGATTTTCGGCTTATAAAAAGCTTGATGTCTTCAAGAACCTTGCTAGATTTTTTCAATGTCTCTCGGTATATATAATATGAATCAMGTAACTTTTGACCTCAACGTTTGCCTAGCATTTGAGATCTTATGTGTCTGTCAGTATTTAGGGGGACTATTGGAACGAAGTGATATATCTTCCTATACATTCTTTATAACCAAAGTGGAATTAAAATGAAGTGCTGTTTCCCTGCCCATAGCAGGAAAAAAGGCAAACTACCATGCAAGTGGAGGAAGAAGTTCAGAGTTYACTTTTTGGATTATTTTCTCCTACCAAATCAGAACTAAGCGTCATCGCAAAATGTGGTTTCTTTTCATAGCTTTCAGTGATAGATTTAGTGATTGCTTCAGCGTTCATTATTAATTAGCTTATGCCATATCACGCAGCAATATTTGCCCCGGGTGCTGTCAGAACTCCCCGCCGTGCACRTTTAACTAAAAGTTGGCAAAGGGAGATGTGAAGGGAAAGGGCTGGTAACATATGCTGATGAGGGCAGGAGGGAATTCTGAAGTTGTATTTTCAGCCCTAAGGAAACTTCTGTCTAATTCAAGAATTATGGAGAGAAGCTGGATCTCTAAGTATGTTCATAATGARAGAGGGCCTTCTTGGAGCTTAATGTAAATAGAATGAACTGCGTAGTTCCCTTAGCGTAGTCCTCCATAGAGGACTTCAAAGCCGRTAACTGAGCTCACGTAGGTCAAGGCAGAGCAGGGACTGGTTCCTGAAACGCTTCGTTTCCCTTCTCCGTGTGCAGCGGTTGGAAATCAGCTCATGCCTTCCAGTTGCATAGAAGCAAAGCAAACCAGAGGAACCGTTGGGAAAGCGTCCGTCTAGGAGAAGGCGAGGGGAGAGAAGGGCTGGGAAAACAGAACTCTTTCTAAATTAAATTTCCAGCTAAATTTGCCAAAGTTTCCTAGTGAGGAATTCCTGGGAAATGCAGTTTGAAATATGAGGCAGAGCTTGATTGCTCTTTTAACCGCCTTGACAGTGTATTTACAGTATGAAGTAAATTTAATTTTCTGTATTACTTCAAAAGAAGCTTTCTAGAGAAACACACCCGTGCTCTATAAGTGCCTTAAGAAGCATTTGCTATGGTGGTTGCTAAAGGAACCGCTTCATATTTTCATAAATACCAAAGTTAATAGGCTGCTAAAAACAAGCACAGATGCCTCTAGGTGATTTCTGCATATACAGAAATAGTTTACTCTCTGGAAATTAAGCTCTCAGATTGTCTCTCTAAGTCTGTTACCTATTATTGCATATTTTGCTCTGCTGTTCCTACTCCCTTGAGCTGTTTTGAATCAAGTATGTGTAGGAGCAGTGCTTAAATGAAATTTCCTTGCGGGTAAAACCTCATTTGATAAATTATAGGAAATAAACAATATTAACTGTAGCTTGTGGCTACGATTAGATCAGAAACAGCCCGATAGAGACTTGTGAGCTTTTAAAGTCAAATGGGTGCACGCAATGGAGGGAAAATATGATACCTATGGCACATGATCATAAAGCCATACTGCCTGAATAGGCCTCCTATGGGTTATGCTTAAGGAAAATAAGAGCCCTTTCCTCCCCCTAGAGGTGACCTAGCTGCTGGCAAATGCAGTTTAGGATGAGCTTTGCCTTATTGTCAGGTAACGTTTGCAGTGTACGTGGGGCCGTCCTCTWCCCTAGCCGCTCTCTCCATAGCGCACGTGGCCTTTCATGAGCACGATTCGCTGAGCTGCCCCAGAATGTGATGCTGCCAGAATTTGTATTTCCCTCCAAAGAAATATAATGCGACATACGTTTCTTTTAAGC
Organism: Nothoprocta perdicaria; assembly: GCF_003342845.1. NCBI lineage: Eukaryota > Metazoa > Chordata > Aves > Tinamiformes > Tinamidae > Nothoprocta > Nothoprocta perdicaria. The sequence continues at coordinate 3,392,128 of NW_020455799.1, forward strand.
GCTTGGAACAATGTAAAATATAACCAAATTTCTATCTTTAAAATGTGATGTTGTCATTTCTCCCTGCACTAGCCTGACAGGAGGAGGCAGGAACCAACCACACAGTTAGCCGGGCCGCACTCCTCTCCTGCTCTGCAGTATCTGCCATCAGCAGAATGGCTTTTCCTCTCTCCCACTTTATTTGGGAGGTTCCTGGTCGCCCTCGTTCCCCCTGGTCCCCCGCTCATCCCTCCTCCTGGGCGCCGCTCTTGCCTTTCCTCGATGCTCCCCAGCCTTTCAGCCGTCCCGTGCAGGGGTTTTGTCCCCCCTCGCGTGGCGCCGGCTCCTGCGGGACTGGCCTGCCCGCAGCCTTCAGCGTCACTTGCCCCTTCTGACATTCTTGATGAAAACACACGAACGTTACAGTCGTAATGTAATTACAGACGTTGCTTTTAGCCTGAATATATTTCCTCTCAACGACACTGAAATTATTTAGTACTCCGAGTGTTTATGTATTATTTTGACAGATATGCAATGGGCTATGAATAATTTTAGGATGGCACAGTTTACTCCACGTGGCTTAAAAGCAAGGATTTTCCTTCTCTCCTTTTGCACCATCRCATTTTATTATTGGTGGGCACATCAGAATTGTGAGCTTTGGCAGAGCCTCGGTGCATGGTCCTGAATGAATAATTAACTGATCAGATTAATTTAATTGCTTAAGCATGTTATTGACTAACTAGTAGTGCTGAACAACCTCTTTTTTATATATAATTTTCCTGGCTGTTCTTCTGCTGTTTGCTTCATSCTGTTGGTTTATACATAGAATTGAAGACTGGAAGGGCCTGCAGCTTGGAAAATGGAGCCTTGCAAGGCAGGAATAAACTTCTGACTTTTTCGGAAGGCAGGATGCTAAGACCACACAGACAGCTGATTTTCATGAATATTAAATGATAAAACTGAAACAAAACTCCCGGCGAGACACACACAGCTTTAAAGAACCAGCCTCACCAGCTCGGAGAGCTGCTCTTTACAGACCTTCTTGAAAGAACACAGTGCTGATGCACATTAGGACAGTTTCTATAAGCCAGAAGAGGAATTTGCAATGGACTGCTTGGAAAGCAGAGATATTAATTATTCTAGTTTAAAATCTGTTTCTGGAGTAGGTAAATGACAGGTGAATGATACCTGTGTTGTGCTCCCCTGACATCTTGCACAACAATTTTGAGGTTTGTGCTCACTAAAAGTGTGTGCAAGGGGTAGGCCTGACCCTGCAGGTTCATGCCACCCGCTCCAGCATGCGGCTCTATTCCCACTTAGTCCTCTGAAGCTCCTCTAATCCTTCCTTTATTTTTTTCTTCACCAAAAAGACCACGTTGCAGGGCAGAGCATAGTAAACTACATGTGCTTTTATTTCTTCCTTACAATTTGACCCGGACAGGCTGAGAGTTTGCTTTTTACAGAGTTCTTCCCTTAGCTGCAGAGGTGCAAACTTGAACAGCACATGGAAAAATCAGAACTCAAGCAAATTTGGAATGAAATTGGGTAGAATTGAGACACTGACATAAATCTGGAGTGATTCTATTAACAGTGCTGCAGTTATGCTCAATTTCTGAAAAGATATRTAGAGGCAAAGCATCCTCTGTGGCCTAGAGTATTCCTTATAGCTGAAGAAGGCGGGGGTCAAATTTGCATGATAGGGTTGCACATAACTTCCTTTCCATACGTGGGTATGTGCATTTATACCCATGTAAGATGTGGCTCAGTGGTTTTCAGACACTGAAAGGAATGAGTTGAAATAACAAGGTGGGTTTTATTAGATAACAGCCCTCAGGCACCATCCATTCTGTGCTGTTATTCTGAATATAAAAAGATAAAGTAAATCCAAACTATTTTTAGGTGGAATGAGTCAGTCTAAATGAGTTGATGGAAAAAGATATAAATGAGCGGACAGTCCAGTTAGAGGAAGTTATGGAGTGCAATGCTTTTATATAAACGTTTTGCAGAATTTGGCTTTTCAAACCCTGTCTGTAGATCAAGCAGTGCTTTGCAGTGGGTCATGGAGACTCCCCTAGTCTATTAATATGTCCAGTTATGAAACAGGGATGACCCCGGATTTATTCGTGCTGTTAAACCAGGCAGCGTAGTGGAAGGGGAGAGATTTTTCCGAGGGCGACACAAGCAGGTGCATCTGCAAGGCACACGGAGACGCCTGCGGGCTGCGCTTCCGCATGGGAATCACACCCGTCACCCCTGACGGGACTGCGGTCGGGTGGGYGTGACAGTCCTGGAATAAGAGGCTGGGACCGTTTCCCTATGTATTAAACGGGCGTGTAAATATTTATGCCTTTGTGTAGCAAGTACAACTAATATAATTATTCATGTAGAGTTTTGTTAAATGTTAAGTTTTTTTCCAGGCTGGAAAGTTCCATTAAATACTTAAGGAAGTTCAGGCTTATGCACTTTAATCCGCAGTGGCCACTAACAGCTGTTTTGGGGTCGGAGACCTTTTTATTTGAAATTATCGAGTCTATTTTAAGGTACAACAGCTAAGCCTATTGGATGAAATGTTTACCTCTGTGTTCCAGCTGGCCCTCCGCTTTGCACATTTTGAGTGTGTGATTCAGCTTCTTGATGGTGTTGTGAAGCACCTTTATCAAATGTCCTTAAGTGGCTGAGCCGGTCATCAGTGCTCTTAGCAGTGTTTAAACAAACAGGTGACCAACGGACACACAGACACACTGCTGTTGATGACAGATGTAGATGAATGTGAATAAAATGTATTCCCTTTAGCTGAAAGATGAAGCACGACGAGGCRATGCCACTTTAGAGGAGGAAATAACAAGCGATGGCTTCGGGGAGGAGCAGTCCCTGCGTTACAGCCACGCTTAGGACCCACCAGCTCTAATGTTCAGCTGACATTGCTTCCTTCAAGTAGCAGCCAGTGCCCGAAGGCAAGATGGACAAAGGGAAGTTAGAGACCCAGCGAGATGGACTGCAAGGTCAAAGTGGAGCTGGGGAGTGGAGGGCACCTTCATTTCCATGTCCCCGGTTGGCTCCTCAGCAGCAAAGCTCCAGCCTTCGTTTGTAAACTATGATGGCTGAGTTCTAATGTTGAAAGGAGAAGAAGCCCTACGCTAGAGATTGAATGGCCCTCGTGTGATTTTTCCATGAATCCAGGCACCTGCAAGGTGTCAAAGCCAAATGCATTCAGTATTTTTGGAAAATAAGTCTGAGGATGTCAAGCAAGGAGCCAGCAGTCACGAACTGTTTAATTCATGCTGATTTTCCCAGAACTGTATCCAGGGAGGATGTCACACTCTTCCGTTCTCAAGTTCAACCTTTTCTCTGAGTGCATCAGCAAGTTTCACCACTTCTGAAACTGTACTCTGTGCTCTGGGGTTATTTATAATCGCCTGCTGCTGCCATGAGCAGAATTTCCCTCACCTTCCTCCTCACTGCCTCAGGTTGTTGTATTCCTCTGCTGTCCCTCTGCCTTGCATGCAGTCCTCCCAAGAGCCCCTTTCCCTCCAGCTCCAAGACACACTGAGCTCAAAGGAGACCATTCACAGGAGTGGGAGGGAAGTGTTTACTACAGGCAGCAGGAGCAATTTAGAAACATGTATAGTATTAAATATGTGGGATCCCAGAGGCTCAGCACATGCTCCTAACACATCCCTACGTGTTTTTATAGCTCTTCGAAGCTTGCTAAAGCTCACAGGSTGATCCTTTACAGGGTAATAATGAAAGTTTTTTGAATGTCCTTTTAAGTCTCCCCATCATTTCATTTCTGCCTCCTCTTTCATTAACACTGTCAGAGATGAAAACTGCAGGACCTTATTTCTGACCTGTTCGACTTTAGTGCAAGAAATAGATGAAACAGGTTAGAGAGACTATCACACTGCTCCCTTTGCCAAGTTGCTAGATCTGTATATCTGTTGTATAGCTCAGATATACAAGTACTTTTTCTCTGTATAACATAAATGTACTTTACAAATGCCTTAAAATAACTCATTGTTAAGAATACTGCAGAATTATTTGAAAGTAYGGAGCATGGCTATACAATAAATAAGGAAAAAATCAGTGGCATTATCGACACCTCCAACATAATATGGGACACACATATGCTACCTAACAGCATTGTCTCAAGTCAGTCGTATAATCCCTTGATGTAACATTTTTGTCATGATGAAGTATATGTAAATGAGAGGTGCACAGCTTTAGTTCAGAATCAGTACTTGGCTTTTCATTGATTTTTCATGGATTTTATCCATTTTTTTAAACAAAACTATGTTTGTAGGAGCTTGACTTGATCGTTGAAAATAATACAGGGTTAAAYACAATTAGCAAGCTTGCTTTACTTTGCCTTTATCTGTGATTATTACAAACACAGCACTGCAGTGTAAAATGAAGGTAGGTGCACATATCAGTTTGATCTAGGAAGTTGGCCCCTGGGCTAATGGCTTGGTAACTAAACTCTGTATATCCAAAACAGCTGAACTTAGTATCTCTGCAAAGAAGCATACGAGAACTAGGGAAGTTTTCACTTTAATCATCTTCTAGTTCTGTCTGCCCAAGTGTCAAAAAACCCCTTTATTTTCCTGGCTGGAATAGTTACTTCTCATAAATCCTATTTGTGTGATTATTAGGCAGTAAAATAAGGACTCGACTGCCTACAAAACTACAGTGCAAGCCTTTGAGTTCAGCTCTGCATTCAGACGTTTCTGCAAGTTTAGGCCTGTTTGGATTCAGTTGCTGTATTCTGGCTTAGGTTAGTATCTGTGCTGTTTGAACCTCTCCAGCCAAAACAGGTATGCCGAGGAGCAGCATTTTCTCAAAGCTGACATTAGACCCAGGTTTTTGCTTTGGCTGCCGCCTTTCCACAGTATGACATAACACTGGGTGAAAATAAAATGACTTGAAACATGGTTTCTTCTGCTCTTGTAAGAGGATTCTTTCAGTGGAGGGAAAATTATGCCATAGCTTGCTTTTCCTGAGTATCTTACCTCCCAGGTGCCTAGTACCCAGATACCACTATTCTTTTCACTTCTCAGAAGGACAAACCCCATGTCAAAATGTTCTACAGAAGGTGGCAATCTGAAACTTTATAAGCAATGCAGAATTTCTGAGTGCGACAGCTATAAATAACATAAGGGAAATGGCAGCGGGAATTGTTTATTTGAGAGCACTTCCCATGGCTCTGTTTTGTGAACTCTGCAGTTTATCCAGGTGCACCTTGTCTGTTTTTCACAGAATGTTAATCTCATTTTCTGTCTGTTATTGTGGATTTCTTGTCAACAGGTAATGTAAGCCAAGAAGATCTGAACATGAGTTTTGTAAACAGCTRAATTAGGGCTCACACCTTCCATTGAACAGGAAGACCAAAACAGAATTAATTCTGTGAAGATCAACAAACAGGTACGGGTGCAAGTTAAGGTTGTTAACATTGACTCACTTAGGCAGAAATGAAAATAAGAATCAGTGTTTGCTATCAAACTGCCTCTGTTGCTCTTTCAAATCTGCTTCTAAGGTAGAAATTGCCCCAAAAGTGCACTAAGATGCATTCTCATTTCCCACCTATTATGCCTCTTGGTTAATTTTGTTTTGTTTTGTTTCTATCTTTGTTTTTGCCATGAGATCAAAATCRTGCCTGTGCTATGTGAGTGCTTCTAGCAATGGTGCCCACCAATCATATACTTGGTTCTGAGACACTGGTTTAATAGAAAGTGGGGGGAAAAAAAGCACCTTTTAAAAAAGCACTATTTTTTATTTAAAAGTAGTCAGGTAATGGTAGTCAGGTAATATCTGTAGCTTTCTAAATCAGCTTTCAAACACAGAACCCCTGAGTAAAGTTATTGTTACAAATATAAAAATTATGGATTTTTGTGGTGTTAATCAAAGCATTTAGAGGCCAACACTTGGATTTGACTTTCATTCCATAAGTAATAGGCCATCTAAGTATCTTTCAGGTTGTAGGTTCATGTGCATTTTGCTTTGACATGAGTATTACTTTTGGTGATTGGATGTGCCGTGTAAGTCGCCTGGCTTATATTTTGCTTCCTGAGTAAACAGAAAACAATTTAAACAAAACCGGAGTGAATCGTGGCTAACAGTGTCTGACTGTCACCACCTGTGCAAAATGGGGAGTGTGAGACGTGGCTGAGAAAGGGCGGTGTTGGCCTGGGGATGTGCAGATCCCCATCAGTGTGACTTGGCACGTCCTGCTGGGGCGTGGCTGAGCCCTGCTGAATGGCAGCCTTCCCACTCGCGAGTTTTGGAGTGTTTCTTCTCTTCACCTGAACCAGATCAGCTCAAAAATCCATGTTGGACATTCTGCACAAARCTCTTCACATCTCTTCCGTTTTCCCTTGAACAAATGTAAATTACATTGCACGTGTTTCAGATAAGTACCTATAAAAGTGACAGAACACGTCTGTAAAAGTCGGCTAAACCTTTTTCTTCCTTTTTTTCCTCTGACCCCATCGAGTTCTGCTTGCTGTTGGCAGGGTTGCCCAGGGACAAACTGTAGTTATTGAAGGTCTTTCCAAACTATTATTCATTGAATACATAATCCGGTGGTGTTTTTGCAACAGGAGTTAAAGGTCATGATTTACAAACGGTGTTGGAGTTTCCACCAGCACCAAGCACTGTAGTTGAGCAGACAAGCAACCTCTTTTCATTTTTACTGAGATGTAAAAGTCTGGCAGGTCTGACGAGTGTGGTCTGAGCTGTGCTCTAGCACTGATTCCTGCAGTGCTCCCTGTGGACAACTGATCCTGTCAGACCACGAACATTGTTGGTTTAGCTTAGGCAGTGTTTTTCAAAGATGAAACCTCTTCTGTCTAAGAAAACTGATACAGACATTAGTTCACTTAAATCGATGAAATTCTTGTATTTTAGCAAAGGGACACAGAAAGCAGGGTGCCTATATGCATGTTGCAGTTATTAAGAAAGGAAAAATACTATTTTATGCCTAAATCCAAATCCAGAGTCTTCTTGGAAAAATGTCAGCCTTTGGGATTATAAATAAAATTCAAAGTTCCTGCAGTCTTTTAAATACCTTTCTGGCTAGTGGTCTTGTTTTGATTACAATGAAAAATAATGTTGTTACTAACACGGTGTACATGTTCTTAGTCAGATTTCATTTAATTGCAGTTTCTACAACTGCAAAAATTGAGATAAAAATTTGATCTGTGTTTCATGTGCATTTTGAGGGTCAGTGGAACCCCTTTGCTGAGTTTTGGTGGCTTATACAATTATTCCTCTCACTCAATGAGACAAAAAGGTACTATAGGAAAAAGTGTCAAGTGGAAAACTCACGTTATGCATCTCTTCAGTGAACCCATCTGATACTTCTCTATTTTCTGGAAAATAAACTGCTATTAACCTAAGTTCCTTCTTGGCACAGCAATTCATTAAAACCTCTGATCACACAAACCCTTACATTAAATTAACAAGACACAGATTAGAAGCAGCACAGCAAAAACAGTGACATTTGCAATGTTAGCAGGAAGCTTCAAATAAATTACAAAGAAATTATTCATTCTTGAAAGAAACTGTGGGATATTGGGAGAGGGGTGTTAGGGCTCTGCAAAGTTCAATTGTTTTGAGTGCAGTTYATAGACAGTGAAGGCAGCTGTCTCGCTGGCATGATACAAAGGTCAGAAAAATGCAACTTGGCTGAACAAAACAGTGGGAGCAGACAGTATTGCTCTTAAGCGAAACGTGTCAGGCTGTCAACAAGTGACAACCTTAGAAATAAAACAGTGACATTATATTAATACTAAAAGAAATATTGTGGTACTCTGAATTCAGTGAAAAAGTAGTCAGTGAACATGTTACCAGTAACAGCAGCTAATGATGGGGAACCGTAGTACAGTATCCATGTTAAGGATATATTCCTTAACATGTGGAGACTACTTATTGTGGGAACACTGTTCTGCTGAGTGACTAAGCAGAAGTATTTCAGTTCCCAAGCTGAAATAAAAGCAAAAAGGAAACATTTTGCATTCTGAAATGCATGCAGTTGTGACAATCTTCTTGGTGACAGACTGGAAGGACTTGGACATCTCCTTCCCTTCACAGCACATGAGCAGGGGCAAGCTGAATTTGCAAGGACCTCTTAACAAAAGCGTTTCTTATCACCACTGCAGTAATACCAGTGCAACAGGAGGTTTCTTCCCTGAAATGAACCTGGTAGTTGGTCTAAATAGAAGACATCTTATCTGGAGTCAGCAGAGGTGAGCGTCAGAGCRCAAGCAGGCGAAGCAGGGGGACAGCACTAACACTGTGCCACCCTGTGTGAGACAGTCCAGCTATAAAATGTCCATGTACAAAACTTTAAATGCTGGCGGATAGGCTGATCTCGGATGAAGTCTGCCACAGCAGCAGGTAAACCCACATACATGACGGTTGACGTTCTGCTCCAGTTACTGTATGTCAGTAGTGAGCAGCAATTTATGTAGCACAAACTTTTTCTGTCCTCTGACTGCTGAAGTACTGCCAGAGAAATCTGATAAAGAGAGGACTTCTATCATCCTACAGAATCTGCAGTTTTATATTTAATTAAAAAGAAGAATATATGAATTCACATCTCATTGCAAGGGCAATGATGAAACCAGACTATAATAAACTAAAAAATGAAATTAAAAGCTAAAGGACGAAATTGTCAATATGAAGATGTTAAAAATACCCACAGGATTCTAAATTAGTGTAATCAACAAGTGCTATAGGAGTATGTAGGAAACAGTGAGTTATCATTTCCTTTTTTTTGACAGAGAAAGAGTAGAGGAAGCTAGAAGGAAATCATCATAATCTAATGTCTAAGTTGACAGCTTCAATAATTATTTCCAAAAAAAAGTGTCATTTATTTAAAACTAACATAATAAGAATCTTACTGAAAATGTCACAGTATTTCTCAAGGGAGAACAGATTTATTTTGCTTGTTTTGTAGCTGTAGGCTTTGCATAAATATTCTACTGTAACTGCATTTTAAGAGATTGATGGTTTTTATTTCCAGTATTCTCAAACCTGCCAAATATTAAATCGTACAATACCTTTAAAAGGCTAAGCTTCCTTTACACCTACTTATATATGTGAGTACCTATAATCATAGAAACTGCAGTACAGAAACTTGCTGTTAGCTGGTCCAAACAGTACATTAAGTGTTCAAAGGGACTGAAAAACAAGTAGGGATTTACATAGAGACCACTGATGTTTCAACTGTTGGAAAATTCCTTCTCTTTTAAAGAATGTGATTTTAAGTTACATGTTTCTAGACAAATACAAGCAGTGAGAACTTCCATATGAAATTATACTAGCAGTTCAGAGCAAAAAGCACAACCATATACGACTAACAAAGATCTGTTTTATTCCCTCTTTTCCAGAATTCATTCCAATAATTAGCTATCAGCAATCCGCTTTCTCTTTAGTAAATATATAAATRTGTAAATGAATAGTTCACCTAATATGTTCTTCCTTCCAGGAAACAATGCAGTAATCACTCTGTTGTGGCCCTGTGGATATTCTCTCGATACTAAATCGCTCRTCAAAACTCATCTGTAATGCTGAAATGGGGCTGATCTTCAGGTTTGAAGTCTAGATTGGGACTGCCGTCCTCATTCAGGATTCTGCGAGATGTATAGCCCACAATTGGGTATTTGGCCTTGTAAACATTATTGAAGGTATCATCCAAGGATTTCAGTTCCTCTTCTGTGAGTCCTGTCTGAATGAAATATGGTCAAAGAAATGAAAATGTAGATATTTACATGCTGTTGTTGATTGCTCTAAACTTTAGGGTCAGCTTTGGGGTTTCATTTGCAGAGCATAAGTAACAAAATTGATATATAGTTTTATTCCTCTCGTTCAAATTCATCTTTGATAAAGCTTTAATAAGTTCAGGTAAAATAAACTGTTAGTTCACGCAGTGAGTGACACCACAAACGAGCAACAACTACCTCCCTGTCGCAGTTAATGTCCACTGCCTGCTCATAAGTTAAACCAATTAAAAAGAAAAGTGATTTACTCTCTTTGGAAGTGTCTTTTAAACATCAGGTAATCTCCCCTTAAAACACTTACTTACTTATGCAAGTTGTACTTGTTCCACTCATTAAAGCCTTGCATCTCCAAGGCTTTTAAGACTTCAGCATTCATGAGCAGTAAATACATAATCATTTTATGTATTTAAAGCATAATAATTCATTTTGTTTTCAAATTAGACTAAAAATGCAAATCTGCTTAATATAATACAAATTAGAAGACTATAACCATTAATCATCTTTCTTAGCTTTTAATATGTATTGACAAGCAGAACATACAGCAAAATGAAACTTTGCAATGGAATTAAGCCAATAAGCCAGTTTCTTACTATGTCATGAGTAAGATCTGCTGGATCCAGAGACATCTTTGCAACCCCTCGTGTTGAGTCTTTTCCAGCCAAAGCATTATATGGGGCTCCTTTTCCATAAAACTCTGTTAGAGGAAAAACAAACAAACAGCAATGCTCTGACATTGCAAAGGGCAGATTCAGCTGCTGCTTTCCACCGTTCACCTCTCAGTGAACCAAAAGCAACATCTCCAGCCTAAGATTTTTTTCTTTCCTAAAATGGGTTTGGGGTTGCTATTTCGATAGTATATCCCAGTGCTTAAAAAAGACACAGTGGGGCTGTACAATACAGCTGTTAAACTCCTGTACTGCGTTCTTAAAATCTGTTAGGGAATAATGCTTTACATTCCCATAGATGGTTTGTATACAGCAGAGTTTGCAGTGCCAAACTTTAWCTAATTTAGGATTTGTCAAAATGTCATCATGCAAGCAAAGCAGTAGAGTAATAAGTTGCCTATTACAACACCAAGGTGAATATCCATCATCCTGTTGGTCCTCCAAATATTTTACAGCAAGTTGTGTTAGCGTTCCCGCTAACTATAACAATATATTTCCAGTCAAAACCCAAGATACAGTTACCTCAACTAGCTAACATAGTTAAGAGTATTATTGTCTTTTCTGTATTGGAATTGTAAATTGAATTCAACAACAGGAGTTCAGATTAAAATATCTTTGTTTCCTAGCCAAGGCACAGACAGCAACTACAGGAATAAATGGTTGTTGTATAAATTGAGAGACACGAAGTCTCATGAAATAAAAAAAATTTAAAAGAGAAAAAGTTAGTTAAGCCTCCCACCCCCATCCACCCAGGTTAAAAAAGAAACAAAGTATAATTTTTTGTTTCGGTTGAACTTAAGATTTCTAGGAGTTTGATGGCATTGGGAAATGACTGAATAGCATCATGAAAACAAAGCTGACTGCAGAGGGACAAACTCACCTTTTCCAGAAGTAACATCAAATACTACTCCCTTCACTGCCAGRTAAATGGGCTGTCCTTCCTGGAAAGAAAGAAGGGCTCTAGGTTCTCAACACTTGAGTGTAATTAAAAAAGTAAAGCCCTGCTTTTGGCTGTGAAATCCATAGGCACCCCCCTACACTGAGAAGAGAATAAAATTCCCTGCTCTGTATTTCATAAGCTTACAATCAAATGCACTGCAAATATAAATCTAAGGTGTTTTACCTGACCCCATAATCAGCTACATGGTAAAATGATATCTGTGGACAATACATTACATGGCATTTCTATACTGCTTTCCATACTGAAATGTTTTGTTCTGTTTGGATACTAAACAGTAGAGCAGACATGGGTTGAAGCCCTGCTTATGTTGTGAAGATCTCTCTCCTGTTTCCATCGACACACAGAGACCAACACACACACACACACGTATCTCTCTTGAAAGTCCTTGCTTGCACTTTAACCTGTTTCAGAGGTTTTCTGTGGAGCTCAGCACATGGAATGAGAGGCTGTATTTAACCTCAGTGTGGGCTGACAGCAGTTGTACTTAACAAGCCTGTGATTCGGTTTTGTCTTCTGCTGGTAAGGCGCGGTTTTARTCAGTAAGATGATGACTGGTTTTCTTTCAAGTCCCTTGAGGATACCCTGGGAAGCTGGGCCAGCACAGGAGAAGACATCCATGTGTATCCATGCCATATGTTACCATTTTGAGCCGGGACTTTAGCTGAGACTTGGGTGGCAGGGAAAACTGAAAACTCTGGAGCTGAAATTCCTTTGTTAATTCTATAATCTTGGGGGGGGGGGGGGGGGCGGGGCAGGGCGAGTGGGAAGGCAAAACAAAACAAAACAAAACAAAACAAAACTCCGGCATACGGAATGTAATGCACTAGCGTTCCTGAGGGCAAGTTGCTTTGGGCCCAGCTGGTTTCAGGCCGCGGCGGGTGCCGTGTTCTGCTGCAGGCTGCAGGTCTGTGGGTGCCTGGGGCAGTGCTGAGCATGCCCCCAAGCCCCGAGGCCGCAGCAGTCACCCTGCCTGCACTAACACCGCCGCCACCTCCACTGCCACCCTCTTCCTCCTCCTCCTTGTCCTCGCCGTCCCGCGTGGCGCCCCCACCTGCTGCCCGCCGTATCTGGCCAGCTCGGGCTCGGTGAAGAGGCGCACGGGCGGCTGGCGCTCCCGCCGCGCCGCGCTCAGCGCCGCGCACAGCAGCAGCAGCAGCAGCAGCAGCCGTAGCTGCGGTGCCGCCGCCATGGCGCAGGGCGCGCGCGGGCCGCGGGAGCGCACGGCAGCCCCCGTGGCGGAGCCGCGCTCCCTGCAGCCTCCGCTCTACTCGCGCATCCGCCGCGGCCTGGCCCAGCTGGCGGCGAGCGCGGGAGGGCAGCGCCCGTCCCCCTGGCCTGAGGCGCGCTGTGTGTTCACTCTTCCTCTGAAACTATTATTTATTTAGTGCCTCCTCGCCAAGGAAGGGCAGCCCGGCRCTGCGGAGCGCTTGCCGATGCGTCTCAAGTGTTACTGATACGGGAGTTAGGCTGCCTTTCAGCCACAGCCCTATGCAAAATAAATAACAAGAGCTGAAACACTATTCCTAAAAGCAGAAACTGCATATTTGGAGCGTTGTCACAGGATTTCAGATCTGGGTTATTAGCTTAATACTTGTGGTTCTTCGGCATAGGAAAACTACCCACTATATCGCAACGCCCTGTCTCAATGCAAGAAATGTTTTGTGTGTTTTTTCTTATAAAATGATTACCAGTTACCTGCTGCTGGGGAAGAAAAAGCCGCGCAGGCACTTGGGGCTGGGCCATGAGTCAGTTCTTGCCTGGTATTATCAGCGCTCAGCCTCGCAGGGYGCCCCGCCGTCGCCGGGCAGCGTGGGTGGGTGCCGGGCACGGCCCTGCAGAGGTTTGTCTGGCTGCCAGCACGGGTGCTTGTTTTGGTAACAGCCCCCCGAGCTGAAAAAAATAAATGAGGAAAAGCAATGCCCTGTGTGCGTCTTGGAGCTGGCAAAGCCTTTTTAAATTGCTTTTCCAGTGTAGCTGAGAGCTGCTGGTAAAAAATGCCTTTACTTTGCCTGACAAGAAAGAGCTACGCGAGACAACTTCATGCTGGTTAGAGCGGGAGCACTGCACGGAAACTGCTGAGCAAGCCTTGGGAGCGTCAACTGCAGCAAAATGCCTGGCGTTGCTTTAAGTCTTGCGGCATCCGCTGCCTTTCTGCAGCTCCGTCTGCGCTCCCGGAGGCTCGCGGCGCCGCCGCCGTTGCCGCCACACGAAGGCGGCCGCGGGGCTCGGCTTCCCCGCGGCGCGCAGCCGCCAACGGCTGCCGCCAACGGCCAACGGCTGCTGCCAACGGCCGCCCGCGGCCGTTAGAGCGGCTCGCGC
>NW_020455799.1:3405837-3410201 GCF_003342845.1 Nothoprocta perdicaria
CGCTCTCCATGCCCTACGTGGAGACCAGCGAGGAGCTCATCCCGCTGCTCATGCTGCTCAGTCTGGCCTTCGCTGCGCCCGCGGCCTCGGTGCGTCGTGGCCCGGCCGGGCCCGGCCCGGCTCGGCTCGGCTCGGCTCCCGCCGCGCCCCGCCTCCGCGGCCGGTGCCATGCGAAGACAGGAGGTGCCCGCATCTTACCGGGAGGTAGGGCCGCGGCTCCGCGCCGAGCCGCCCCGGCGAGCAGCCGCGCTCCGCCCGGGCTGCGCCTGCCCTGCGCGGGCCGCGKGCCGCCGCGCGCAGCCCTGGCGCCCTGCTCCGCTCCGCGGCGGGCCTCCCTAGCCGGACCTTGGTCCTTGTGTTCCGCCCTGCTTTCCCTGTGGCACCCCGCGGGGGGGAAATGAGGTGCACGGGCCCGCCGCGGTGCTCCTGAGACTAGCAGGGGGCACTGCCTCGTGCGACGGGGAGGACGTGCGGCAGGTGATTGAGCTGTGGTGRTGCAGCCAGCAGGGAGCCGGGATGCACGGTGCGTTTGTGCCGTGTGTGCCAGCCGCCCCGGCACCGCTCGGGGTGCCTTGGGGCGTCCCAAGCCCGCCGGAGCTCCATGGTGTGCGAGTGCACCAGGGCTGTTGCCGTCTCTTCTCTGTTGCCTGGGCAAGCTCTGGTGCCCCTGTCCAGGTGGGATGCTGAAATGCCTGGACTTTCCTTCCCWGGACTCCTGCCTGCCCAGGGCTGCCCCTTCCCGTTGGCACCCAACTGACGTGAGGAGGCTCCCACTGCCGCTTCTGGCTCAGCCGTGCGCGGCGGCTTCGTCCTTCCTGTCCTTGACGTCCTACCCTATCTCTGAGCCTCCTGTGGCTCCCTTATCTGCCCTGCGAGCTGCTGGTTTCCTTTAGCGCTCCGCTTCCCGTGTTTGTGCAGCACAGCCGGGAGGAGAGGCTGCCGGCAGGGGTGGTTGCCTTAGCGCACGGCTGCTCCCACTCTCCTCGCTTGCCTCCACGTGGGCATTCGGTGGAGCCTGGAGGAGCTGGAATCAGGTGTTTGGGATCGCAGTGAGACTGGCAGCCTTCGGGCAATCTCGTGGACTCAGTGCAGCACCCTGTACTTTGGGCTTTTTGCTGGCTTTAAGTGTGAAAAGCTTGTCAGTTCAGCAGGAAAAATAACCTATAGGCACATAGTGGGTATTTTGCTTGTGAAGACTGCTGCAAGGCTGCATCTTCCGACTTTTCCTTCCCCATTCCTACGAACAGGAGTTGCTGTACATCCTCAAGAGAGGGAAATAATGAGTGTTGTGCATTGTATTCTCATTTAAACTTGTAGTGAGATCTTCCTCTCAGGAACAGCATTCGCTTACCCGCTGTGGCCCCTCAGTTATGAGGTGTCCGCACCAGGAGAACAGAGAGGAGAGTCAGTCAGGAAACTGCAGTGACTTTGTAACGTATGTCTTATTTTTGGGATCGATGCTGGCATAAGGGGTTTGCATGGGTGTAACTTCATCTGGCTTTGAAGCTGCTTTAGCTAAACTAGAATATAGGGTTCCACGAGTAGTCTTTTTGTGTCAGAACAACTTATTTTGGGTCAGCAATTAGACCTGATATGATGCTACAAAAAGGAGCAGAGATCTTCAATCTGTTTTGTTGACATAAGTGAAATGAGTATCTTTAATCTGGAGGAGTCTCCTGCAAATGAGCCCTTTCTAATATGTTATAACCTGTATAGCCCATGTGCCACATCATGTAAATCATGCTTTATTTATGCCATGGAAAGCATGGTTTATTTATGTGCAGATCATTAAAAATCAGATATTAAAAATAGCTGYTTCAGCTTGCATTGCCTGGTGGAAACTAATACAGAGTTATGACAGGGGGTGATGGAGACTTTACCTTAGTCTTCCAGTGTGTGAAACAAGCATGCAGCAAGCTTTTGCCTACCAAGTGTAAATGCTGATTTGCTAATGGTATGATGATAATTTCAATACTTAAAGCTGGATCGAAGAAAAGCCCTTCATTACAGATGTGCGCACGTTACTGCTGAGTAAGTTGGGGGTGCAAAGAGCATTCAGTGCAGCTGCTGCCTTAACTGTGCCCGTGTTTGCCCTGGTGAACGGGGCAGCAGGGCTAAGCAGGCAGGTGACAYCCCGAGCAGTTATCTGGGTAGCACGTGGTGTGCTGTGAGCCCGTGCTGTTGCTTGTACGTCATGTTCTGAGCAGGAGGAAACCTGGCAAATGTATGGGAGGCACTTTCTGGTTTTCTTTTTTTGGTTTTGAACTTGTCTCATGCTTCATGTTCCTTGTGATGCCCGTCTGATGTGACAAGCTTTAGACTTTGACGGAAGTGCCTTGACAGTCTGGGCCCTGAGCTGGCMCCTGAATAGCAAAACAAGAAAACATCTGGTCACTGTTGCTGGTTTAGAAACCCTGGAAGACTAATTAGTTGCATAACCACTAATATATAATAATATGCACGGGGAGCACCAATACGTACCGGAAATGTAGCTGTTTGTGTGTTGTCTTGTAATTACCCATATGCGTATATAGGCTTAAGACTACGTTTAAGTTATTGCCCTAATACCTGCCAAAATATAACTTACCCTTTATGCACCTCTTTATTAAGAAGTGCTAATAATCTGCTTGCGTTATGGTTTGTTTATGCCCAGAAACATGTTCTTGAGTGACAGAAACAAGTTCCTGCTTATTTCAGGGGCATTGCCCTAGCTGGGGATTTAAAGTGGCCTGAAGTTGTCAGGGAAAAGGTAGCTTTGATCTTGGAAGAAAAGGTGATGTTATTGTTGAAGCAGCAGAAAAGAAGTAGGTTATATTTAATGTGCTGTCCTTCTCTTTTTGCAGCATGCAGGTTACATAATTTTTACATAAATACGGCTTTTACGTTGCGAGCAGGTGGAACAGAGGTTGGGTGCTCATGGGATGGGGGCATGTTTTTGTACCTTTGGCTAGTTCTGGCCTTTTTATTAGTCCTGTAGAAATTGCAGCAAATGCAAGTTTGGAAACTGAGCCACTGTTTTAACTATGCAGCTGAGTGGAGACGTGGAGCAAGTATATGGAAACCCGACAGAGGAGGGAGAAGGAGAGATGGAAGATCATGAAGATACCGGCTCTGTTATTTTACCAGGTGAGAGCTAGTGAGCCAGCAGTCACTGAGTGATAAGTCTGGTAAGCCTGATATGCTATTTCTGTGTGTCTTTTGTGTTAGTTTGTTTAATTGCACTTCTGACAGCAAGTGAGACTCTAAATAGCTTAGTGTGTATAAATACTAATGGAAAGTTAAAGAATTTTTCCAGGGATTAAAATGAGAACTCTTCTCTGTTGTGAATTGTTATAGCTAAAATAGCTTCTGAGATAGCTCGATAGTGGTGTTTTGTTTTGTTTTGTTTTTTTTTAATATTGGACACATCTAGCCTGAATTGCAGTGCAATTCAGCAAAGAGAGTGCCAGATGAGCAAGATGCAATATGGAGCAGAAGTGCTTGTAAACAGGTTGTAGTTAGACTATTCAGCCCCACTTTTTGGCAGGAAGAGGAACACAGTGTCAAATGGTTTTATTGCAGCTCAGATTAGCCATTAGATTAAAGCAACCTGAAATGTGTATTCCCAGAGATTTTGCAGCTGTTCAACGCATTTATTTATTTTTTTAAGTAGTAATTTTGTGCATACTGATATCCTAATTCCCTTGACTACCATCTCCTGCTAGCCAGCTTGGGAACATGTGTGTGACCATAGACCTTTATGAGAGGGTATGTGTTTTGCAGGAGCTATTAAAAGGCTCATGCTTGCTGTGGTAAGGAATAAACAGCAAAACGTACTATTACAGTTGAAAAGCAGAATGTGGCATGGCCTGAGCGAGCCTGACTCATTAAATTACAACTCACAGAAAAGTCAGCCTAAAATGTGCCTACTTATCTCCATTTATATGTGTTTTTTTTTTTTAATGCTTATTTTGTGTATGCAGCTGTATTTTGCTCACAGTCAAATTGTGATATGTGGAACTCAAGTATGCCAGAACTTTTTCATCACAGATGTTACCCAAGGAAGTAGAGAAAGCCAGGGGCAAAGGAAAGCACTGTCTGTGTGGCTGTGCATCTACGAGAGAGACTAGTGTGAAGATCTTCAGAGAATAGGCTTTGAAGAAAGGCACAATTTGAGAGAACCAGGTTTGTCTCTTTCTAGATGAGTTAAGAACCCTACTTTTGTGAAACTGAGAGTGACAAGTACCTTCTCAGATCCCCCATAGAGGAGATGCGCTGCAGATAGCTGTGTAAGAGTGTTAAATCTCTCTGCTGATTTATATGCTAAATGGTCAGAAACAATTCACACTGGTAAGGAAGAAGTAAGATACCTTTTTTTTTTTTTT
>NW_020455799.1:3410316-3459797 GCF_003342845.1 Nothoprocta perdicaria
GTTTCTGAGCTGGCTCCTTAGGAAAAAAACCTTTGCTTTCTGCCTTTCTGGTCCTTAAGCAGAGTGCCAAATACAACGTGTGRGAAAGAGGCACGGTCTTTTGATGATTGTGCCTCATGCTTGAGAAGGAAACAGCTGTCTGACCCATCAAAAACAGTAATAGTTGTGCTTTATTGATCAAATTGAGCTGGCGGTTTGCTCTCCTCTCAGTTTGATCTTAAATGCATATTGCATCAATTCAGCCCAAAAGTCTGTATTTTGAAGTCCTAATTCCTACTCTGTTTGGTTCCAGATGGTGAACTGGGTCCTAGTGTCCCCTACTTGCGTTTCAGCAAGACCTGCCTAAAGAATGTTTTTTCAGTAATTCTCCTGTTCATTTATCTGCTGCTTATGGCTGTAGCTGTGTTCCTTGTCTACCAAACCATCGCTGACTTCAGGGAGAAGCTCAAGCACCCAGTGATGTCCGTCTCTTACAAGGAAGTGTCCTTGTATGATGCACCTGGTAAGACTGGTAATGGATAAAGTGGGTCCAGTTACTGTTCACATTTATCCTGGATTGTTTTATACAGAACAACTTTTGATGCCAGTTCTCCAGAGTCCACTGTGCGTATAATGTTTTCATGCAGATTTTCCACTTAGTCTTGTTTAATCTATAGTGTGTTGCATGGATTGTTAACATTATAGGGCAGGCTTCTGGGCAAGTAAGTTTTTGACCAGTTGGTTGCTTGATTTTTCTGGCCAGTAAATCACTGACAGGAACTGTGGAATCTTATACTATGTTTAGTAGATAGGTTTTTGCAGACTCCAGAACTGGCCCTTTTTTTAGAGGTAAGAAGATCATTCATTACAGAAGTACTCCACAAGGTGTTTCATCGAGCAGCGTAGCACACAGGATCTGTACCAGGACCTCAGCAGTGTAAAATCAGGTACTGTTGACAGCAAAGGAGATGGATTTATCAAACAACCACAAAATCGTCACAGTGCTGCTTTCTGCTTCTGTTCTGCATTGTTTACAGCTGGTCATTGCTCACTGATGTAATAGCTGCATCATGTGACTGGGAAGAAGAGTGTTGGCATAAAAACACAGAGCAGCATCAGGGCCCTGTGCTGCACTTTGCAGGAGGGATTACTCCACAAAAGCATTTTTGAGTAGTGACTGCCATTATTATTTTAATTATCCTGTAACCATTCACAAACAGAGCTGGGGTAGCAAATGCAACGCAAGCAGCCTTGGAAGCTRCTTGTAACACAGTTTCCAATGCCAAAATAACACTGTTGCTCGAAGTGTCAGGGCATTTCACAAATACCTCCCTCCAGCAATTGTTGCTAAAAGGTGTTGTATGCTGTTGACAGCTTCCCCTAGTTGTTTTTCTGTATGGTCAGTTAGACTCAGCTCTGTAAGCATGTTCTTGGATCTGACTGTAGGAGCAGCCTTTCCCTGAGTTTTCACGTGAGCTTTTCACACAGCGAGAGGGGGGAAAAATCCCATTTAAAGAAGCAGAGCAGTGTGACTATAAATCTGAAAGTATTGGCAAGGGGTCCTGCCGCATCAGAGAACATAAATTAGAGTAGCCCTTTACTGCTTTCTGCTGTTGCAGTGATGGGATTCCCAGCTGCAAGCTTGGAGCACTGAGCAGGGGATAAASCGTTTGTAGATTTAATGTGTTCTGACTATTTTCACATCTTGCATTTTGACAGACAAGCTATTTCTGTTGTGCAAGATATTGAATCATACTGATAACCCAGATTATGCTTTTCAGTAATTGATCTAGATTATCTACAAGTGAGTTTGCTTCTAATATTAAATGTGGCGTGAAAGGATTACTTTGGGGTTTTGTTTTCTACTAGCYATCTAGGAGGTGAGAAAAATACGGTACAGCCTGTTTTTTTTAATGGATGCTCCTGGTTTTGACAAAAAACAGTATTTGAAAATATGCACGCACAGAAGCACTTCATGCTCCACTTGCCTGAAGTGGTCTCCTGACTTGGGCAGTCTTCTCACCTGGGGCCAGAGGGCCTGATTTTGGGGAGGGCTGGTGCAGCTTAGCAGCTCCTGTGAACCTTGAATGGTGTTAGCAGARCATGAAGGGAGGTTTTCTGCAGTGCACTGCAGGGCTGCCGTCCTGATGTGGCTGGCATTGCTCCCCTGCTCTT
The DNA here is from genome assembly GCF_003342845.1 of Nothoprocta perdicaria. Classification (NCBI taxonomy): domain Eukaryota; kingdom Metazoa; phylum Chordata; class Aves; order Tinamiformes; family Tinamidae; genus Nothoprocta; species Nothoprocta perdicaria. Next base: position 3,412,471 of record NW_020455799.1, read on the forward strand.
GCTCAACATGGAGCCACGTGGTTTAGCTAAACTCTTTGTTGGAACTTGGCAGGATAGCCCAGCATCCTGTGGGATTAAATCCCAGAACACAGATCCATGTGCTTGGGAAAGAAATCAGCTGTCTTCCACTTTTTTCCTCCCAAACAGGTATTGCCTTTTACCCAGGCAAGGCTCGGCTGCTTAGCTGCAAGCATCATTACTATGACCACATTCCACCTCTGGTAAACCCCGGTCAGCCAGGAGACATCGAGTGCACCACTCAGAGAATCAACTACACAGACCCTTTTACCAACCAAACCATGGTAATAATAACAGAACAAAACTTAGTCCGTGTTTTTTTCTTTAGTTTGTTTGTAATTTGAAAGTAAAAATACAGAGTGCTGCAAAAAATCCAATACCTCTTTTTTAAAAATTATTAATTTTGTCTCTTTGTTTTCAGAAACGTAAAGTCAGTGTGAATGTTATAGATGATCAGCTGTTATGTAGATGTGTGTAGCATGAAACCCTGAGAAAACCCAGAAAAGCCTCATTTCTGACTGTTCCACTCTTGCATCTTCTCTCTCCTAAATGAACCGGCAAGCAGCCTGCTTGTTATCATAAAACTACCTTTGGTTGAAAGCAGTAGCAGTTCCTTCGTTAAATAGGGGTATCTTCTATCTTTTTGTGTGTTTGCTGGGGAGGAATACTGTTTTTGTCCCACTTGGAAAAGTTTTAATTTGACCCCAAGTATTTAATTACATCAAGACACAGAATATAAGATGAGCCAATAACATGAGTGCATGGAGTCTGTCTTAAAGGTGTCCTTAAAATGCAGCAAATCTAGCTTCTGAATGGATACATGTTCAGAAAATACAGTATGAGATATGGTACTTTTTATGTCATCTAAAGTTGTTGCTCAGGTTGTTTTTAAGGAAACTAAACACTAAGACATAAACTGTTTACCTGTTTGGCCAGCTTTTTTTCCCCTTTGTGTTTTGCTATTCATCCGGTCAGCATTTTTTTTCTAGAAAGTAGCTCATTTTGTTTATTTAAAACTAAAATTCTAGGCGCAAGTCTGGTATTTTGTTTTGGCCACTATTGCTTTTTGTGCACAGTTTAAGAGTTTGCATCTTGTGGAGCCCTGTGTTCTTCACATTAGACTCCAAATTCACTTGTTTAGTACTGAGAGCTGAAAGTTTCCAGGCTTTAATACTCAAAACAGTTTTGATTTTCCTCCTGCAGAGTGCAGGTAGAAGAGCTTTAGCTGTTAATTCCTTCCATGAAGCCACATGACTGTGATAGAATTAGAGCAGATTTCTTAGGGAAAAAAATCTTGATTTAAAGACCTTATTCTTGCATTAAAAGCAGGACTTTAAGTATGCCTTGGCATTCTTGTTAGATATTTTAGTAGATGGTACTTACTAGAGGTCTAATATGTGTGCATTAGATTTCTATAGGGCATTTGTGAAAGATGGCAAAATCATGAACAGGAAATGAGGATTCCTCTCATTCTTACTGTCTGTCTGCTTACAGAAATATGCTTTGGTTGTTCAAGGCCCTCGAGATGTGAAGAAAAAGGAGCTGGTGTTTTTGCAGTTTCATTTGAATGGGACAGACCAAGACTTCAGTGCAATTGACTACCTACTGTTTTCTTCCTTCCAGGACTTCRTCAACAGGTATGCACGGAAAGAAAGGGAGAAGTCCATAATTTCATTGAACTCACTATCATAACAGTGCTAATGAAAGCAAGGTTATTTAAATGGAAATTCCAGGAGCTTTATGATAATTCCCATCAAGTTGAGGTATCTTTGAATGAGTTTGGTACACTTATATGTCTTATGGTTTCTAGTTGCTAAACACACTTCTAAAAAAAATGAACTGAGGACGTTTTCAGTGACAAAAACTGCCCTTTAGTCATTTGTGGCTTTACTTTCTTAGTTAGAAGAGTGTGCTGGCCGTGGGTGATGAGCAAGTGGACTTTACCAGCCAGGGTGATCATGAAATGCCCTGAAAACACTAGAGCGTTTTGGTTGGTTGGTTGGTTGTGTGTGTGTGTTTTTTTGTTTGTTTTTGTTTTTTTTTAATTATAATAGAAATCAAATCTTCAGTTGGATTAATTGTGAGTTCAGTGAAAGATGAAGCATGTCTGTTTGTATTACTGGTTTTATGTAAGATGCCACAGAATGGTGTAATTCCATAGATGATGCCGTCAAAAGTACTGCTTATGGGTTGAATGCTGGTGCTGCTGGAGCGATTAATCAGCCTTCCACTAATTTTAATAGCAACAGAGTTAATCGTGTCTTGATCCTTCTTTAAAATCTCACTCCTTTTCCAGGCTTATATGAATAAACTCCAAACTTAACTATTTATTTCTGCATTTAATTTCAATTCAAATTCAGTTCTCTCTCTGATCCAGATTAAAACGCTGGATGAGAGCCATTAGTTGCAGTGAGGTCTAACAGAAACCTTTGATTTGAGACAGAATGCAGAGGCGTAGGGGAAATGCAGAGGCGTAGGGGAAATGCAGAGGCGTAGGGGAAATGCAGAGGCGTAGGGGAAATGCAGAGGCGTAGGGGATAGAGGGCCTAGGCAGGATGCAGAGCTGTGAGGGAGGCGGACAGAAATAGCACTAGAGATTTCATGGTACCAAGCGTCCCTGGAGGCTGCGGTGTGATTGTACTGGGCCTAGCTTGAAGGCTGAGACTGGGCCAAGGAGGGTGAATCTGGCTGCTGAGAATGTGTGTGAGCTGCGAGGGAGACACCTGGCACCAGCCTCCTGCCTCYGGGTTGGCCTGGTCAGCAGCCTGGTGGCAGAACGAGTCGTGGAGAAAAGGGGAAATGGCACCTTGGTCCTAAGAGCTGKGCCTCCACAGTGTTGGAAGGCAGTGGAGCTGAGGCTGGGAGAGGGAAGGCTGTGTGTGAATTGGATAGCTTGTCTTGCTCAGTAGTGTTGGTAGTAGTATTGCTATCCTGGTGTCCCAGGGCATGAGCTGGGCAGTTTAGGGGCAGGTTGAAAATTTWAGTTTGCTCCTGACCCGTGAAGTGCCTGTGAAATCTCATGCTACGTGAAATGCTTTTGTTCTGTCCGCTTCCAGCAGAAGAGAAAACAGTGACTTCCTTCTGGCYGGCCAGCCAATGCCGAATTTAGCTGATGGGAAGTCAGGACTAAAATAACCTTGGAAACTGTAGAGTGTTGACAATGTAAATTTTTGTCCTTTTGAACAAGCTCTAAGCCTCCACTTAYGGGCTACTATTAACTAATTTTCCTGATGAAGTCTCACACTTACTGGTTCTGGGAACATATTACCAGCTCTGCATCTGGCAACTCTTACATGACTAATTGTTAGTAAAGATTGCGAGAGATAGGATAAAACTCATCAGATATAATTATCTTTACAGATGTTTGCCATGGCTGCAAACCACTTAGGCTGGACTTAGATGAGCAGACTGCTGTAAAATGCCCTTACAGGATATTCCATCATCTTAAACCACAATTCCAACCCCCTTAAAGTTGGTGGAAAGAGTCCTGCTGTATGTGCACCACAGGTTCTCTGTGGGCATCATTACGTGCAGYTCACTGCTGCTTTAAACAGCAATAACAGTGTCGTGGGGGCGACGCTCAGCAGCCGTGACCCAAACGGTGCTTAGAGACCTGCTAACTTGATGAGTTTTGTCGAGGTGTTGCCACGTGGTGGGGAGCCAGGCAAGGTCCAAGTGCTCCTCTCGAGGCTTTTCTGCTGTGCAGCTCTTGGGTTGAGCCGGGGTGGCCAGACCGCCCCGAGCAGGCCCTGCTCTCCAGCTGGGCGCTGGCCGGCGCGCTGTGGGGCTGCCTGCCCTTGGCCTGGGCACCACCATGAGGCTGCCACTGCCTTTTGTTTTTCCCCCTGAAGACTGTGGCAGCTGCTCCCTCTGCCATATTAATTGCAGGGAAGGAAATAATGAAACCCTTGCAAATTACCAAAAAAGGGTAGCTAAAAATGTAAGTTCCTTTCTCAGCTGTTATTAGTGTAATACATGGGTTTAAGAAAAAAATAATCCTCTGAACATGTTACTGTCCAAACTATTGTCGGCTTGACATGTAAAATCCTTGAGGGATGTGGGCTGGGAGGAGGCGCTGCGGGGCTGCGGCCCTGCCAGGCAGGGGCTGCCCCACGTGTGGGGCTGGTCGAGGCGCACGGGGCTGGGGGCTCCCACGTCAGCAGCGCCTGTCACTGCCCAAGCCCCTGGTCTGGGGGCACCACGGCCTTTGGTTTGCCCAGGGCTGAGGGCAAATGATGTCCYTTGTACTTCTCTTTGCTGTGAAGTGAGAATTTCATTATTATTTTGTGTGATATGGAGGTAGTATTAATATTTGGGGAGAAGCTGGGAATTTTGCGGTACACCAAAAGCAAGCAATAAGGTTTCAAAAGGGTGATAGGTAGAAGGACTTAAGCGTGTAGCCTCTGTAGGATGTCTGCCTGTCTTTGGGGTGAATACAGGGGGTTGGGAGGTGCCTCCCCAGACCACCACCCTACAGTACACCCTACTCCAAACAGTGAAGTGCTCTCTAGCAAGGCTGCAGTTGCAGTGGAAGCCCAGTGTGCTGTTGCTGTCTGCTTGCCACGGGAGCTGCGGCTGTAATGTTAAGGTTCGTTTTGTGTCTCCCACCTGGGTTTTCCACGTGGTTTTGGAAAGCTTTTCCAGCGTGCCATGCTGTGCGCAGCCCGGCCTTGGCCCGTGCCTGCCGGGGTGCTGGTGCTGTGTGTCCTCGGCGCGGCGACGCGCCCTGCGCTTCCTCGCTCTGCCGTYGCTGCCGCTGCCTGTGTGACACGGGGCAGGGCAGGGGGCAGCCGGGCAGGGGGCTCCTTCTGAGACTGCTTCTGCGGGGCTGCTGGAGGGATGCGCTGCCATCCTGCTGGGGTGACCAAGCCACTAGTGTGGCAAAGAGATCAGGGTATTCCCAAGCGGCTGAAGTGCTCTAGGATATAATCTGCCTAGATGTGGACAGAAGTGTATTAATTTCTCCTTCCAGAACTGCTTCCTCTTTCTGTCTGCACCACACAGTTCTCTCCCACTTGAAGTCCTGTTTTGAGGCTGATGGCTTTGGGTTTTGCTTCTCACAAATATGTGCTTGTTCACCTGCCAGGCTTGAGCAGGCGCTGCCCTCCAGAGCAGCCAGTGCCATGCTACTGCTCTGCAGAGATGACCTGGTGTGTGGGAAGGAAAAAGAGCCCTGTTTCTAAAAGCTAAGGAATAGAAGCACAAGAAAAGCACCAATCTGCCAAGAGGTGGTGCAGGGCAAATCTTCCTGATCAGTCCCTTCTTCAGACAGCGCCTTGTTTTCTGTTCTGCTTTTCTTCTTTTCATCTTTCTCTTGAAAGACCAAACTGTTCTAGGCTCCCAACAGCCCCAGCCTTATTCTCCCTGTGTCAAACGGGCCAAGAACCTTTTCCTGTGTCTGCAAAGATGGATTTATCCTGGCTGAGTCGGAAACTCAGCTCTGCCCCCTTGTCTCAGCCCAGCCTACCCAGCCACACTTTGCCCACCTTGCCCAGCCTACCCAGCCACATCTCTGCAAACCTGAGATCTCCCTTCAGTGAAAATCACCCCATGCGCTTTAGTGACTCACTGCTGTGCTCACCCCTTCCTTCCAAATGAAACCTCACTAGAAAGCAGCTGCAAGGACCAGCTTGTTGCATGGAGAGAGCAAGCGAGGGGCTAAACGCACATAGCGCGGAGGAGCCCCAAGGAAGCATCACTGGGATGCTCCATGCAGAGTGCCCTGTGCAGCTGCTGGAGACGGCATGGGGCCGCGTGTGCCTGGGCTCACAGGCTGCACCCGCCACATTGCTCAAGGCCAGAGAGTTAAAAAAGGGCACAAACCCGCCCTGCCCTCGTGAGCCCCCGGCAGCTGTGGCTGCGGACCGTTGTGAGGACACTGGGGACAGATGGGAGCCTTGCAGCAGAGGTGGGTTGTTCCTGAGAGCCTAGGAATGTGTTGAATGTAAATTGCGAAGCCTGTCACCTATGGCTGCATTGGAACTGGTCTGCATGCACCCAGAGAGGGGGAAAGCAGCCTGCCCTGCTCTAGGCTGCTCCTTTTGCCTTCACGAGCTATCGAAGGTAATGTTACTCACAGCTCTAATTGATCCCAACTTCAGCACTCTAACAGAAAGTAAGAGGGTGTTTGTCAGCTCAAACCTGTTACCTTAAGTTCTCAATTCCATAAAGCACAAAAGAAGTGCTGGGCAATCCGTGTCTCAGAACAGGCCCATATTCCTGCCTCCAGGCCAAACACAGGGAAGCAAAGAGGTGAATGGTCCTGGTTAGGTTTTTTAAGTCTGCCTTAGCTGAACTAGATGGACGGAATTGGCCAAGCTGGGCATCATGGAGGAGGATGGTGAAGTGCTAGCACTGTTGGCTCTGTAGAGGGCAAAATTGTATCCTACAGCTGCTGCTGTTACAGGGCTTGGGCTTTGCAATTCTCCAGTGTTTGTTTTCTGAGCAAGGCAGCCCAAGCTCTGCTGCTCTGCACAAGGGCCCAGGGAGCAGGCGCGAACTCGCCAGCCTTGGGAAGTGASAAGTAGCCCAGACCTAATGAACAGGGTGCTGCCGACAGGGCACTGAGGCTTCCTTTAAATCCTGGTGGTCTTCTWCATCTACCTCCTAGAACAACCGTGGTCCTTGCTGCCTACAAAGCCTGCAAAGGTGTTTTTTTTTCCTCTCTCCAATCCTGAGAGAACAAACTCCCATCAGAGACTGGAGAAAGCTGCTGCTTCATCTCCCACTTCCCCTCAGTGCCCTGACATGGGGGCAAGTGTTTTCCCAGGCTTGAGGCCACATTTCCCCATCTTTGAGAGCAGACTCCAGAGCACAACCAAGTTCCCCTGCAAAGCAGAGGGATCCCTTTGGGGATGCAGAACTGGGAAATGGTGAGGAACCGCATCAGTCTTCTGCAGCTGGGAGCAGGAGTGCAGGTCCAACCTTCAGCGAACATTAGTGCTACCTATAGATGTTTTAGATGTTGAATATGTTTTAGCAGTTGAAATTTAAACAGAATTTTGAATGTATTTTAAATGTTCCTGGGTCTGACATTGTGCTACGTGCAGCRCTCAATAAAATGGTGTTTTTTCCTTTAGTCCAGAAAAAGCAGAATTCATGAAGGACTGTGAAAGCTCATACTCCAGCTGGAAGTTTTCCGGAGGATTTCGAACTTGGGTGAAGATGTCCCTGGTGAAAACCAAAGAAGAAGATGGTAGCGAGACTGTGGAATTCAAGCAAGAGGTAAGAAATGAAGCTTGGGAAGAGTTTTTTTGAGCACTGTCAGTTAATTTAAAAACTATTTACTGCCAAAAAATTGATGTTTTTGGATGATAATTGACTGACAGATCCATTTCTTGCAACAAATGGCAACAGGAGTTGGAGAGAGGGAGAAAACTCCTTTTTTTAATGCATTATCTATAAACTGGCTTTTGTTTCAATGCTTTCCTTACACCACTTGCCTTTGAGCAGTTTCAGAGTCTGTGTGGTTACTTGTGTTCCTTCTTAACAAGGAGAGGTTTTGCAAAAGCATTAATACCTTGATGAGCCTAGAGCCATATCTTGGAAAAACATGTGATGGAGAAGCCAGAAGATGCAGCCTGTGACTGTATTATCAGTGAGACCTGCAGGGATTGATTTCTTAGAAATATTAACACAGCTCCTTTAGTTCCAAGCTGTGGTTTCCAAAGTAATTGTCTAAAAATGGTGTGGAATGGAAAGAGTTATTGTTTAGATTACCAGGGGGATGATGTTAGGGTGAACAGGTGAACACAAGCAGGGTATCTTTTGTAGCCCTGCTGATGTCTGCTTTTTGTTTGGATTTGGGACTCTTATCTGTTGAGAAGCCTTAGAAACAGGGAATAACTCATTTTTTTTGTATCATTCAAAATTATAAAACATGGACTCAGACTGGAAAAGTCTGACTCCACCTCAAAAAGGTCAAATTTTTCTTGACTGGAAGCATTTATGGACTAGGAGCTAGGGAATTGGAATAGGCACAGAAATGAATTTCAGGTTTCCGTTCCCTATTAATAATACAGGAGAACTGAAGCAGCTCAGGCATCAGTTGCACTTGTCTYATTGGCAGTGCAGGAGAGTTCAGTGCCCATGCAAGCGGAGCAAGGCAGCCCAATAGCCTGTCAAAGGGGAAAGCAGGAGAGCGTGCCAGGAAGATGCAGCCCGCCCGTCGCAGTTAAATTGTGCTCGTTTCCYGACGTGCCGCTTTCTTCAGCGGGCGCAGTGATGGCTCTGAACTGTGAGGGACTCCCGTGGTGGAGGATGCACGTGAGGCAAAAGTGTTTGACCAGCCTGGGTTGGCCAACGCGAGCCRGGGAAGCTCTAAAGCGCGCTGGATGGACACACATAATGTGGTATCTCCTGCTCCCAGGAGCTCACAGCCTAAAAATGTGGTGAATTCACAGGAAGGGAAAGGGAAGACTCAGAGGAAGGCTAAAGGGAAACCTTAAGGTGTTTGTAYAGAAAGTGAGCCAGTAAATGAGCTGTTAGGTGCTGCATGACCATGTGCAGCYCTGAACTGAGTAGCAGCACTGCTGGATTCACTGCTTCCAGTGTTACTATCGCCTTGGGGGAGCAGCATCCTGCCTTGGGTGCAGGGAGGCACGGAGCAGGGAAGGGCGGGTGTCTGCCGTGCCTGCAGTTGCCCTCCCACGAGCAGCTGGGGTCATTTATACCCTGCCCTGGCAGTAAGGGGTTAGTGCAGCCCGCCCGCCCTCAGGCTCTGCAGAACTCCCTCTGGTTGCGGAGGGGCCTCTCAGAGCAGCACCTTGCTGCTGCTGGTGGTTGGGGGGCAGCACCTTGCTGCTGCTGCTGGTGGTTGGGGGGCAGCACCAGGCTGCTGCTGGTGGTTGGGGGGCAGCACCTTGCTGCTGCTGGAGGCCCTTAAGGCCAGTCACACGCTCGCATGGCTGCCTGTGGTCTCAGCCTCCGAATCTCGGAGCTGGGATGCAGCACTTGTGTGCTTGGGGTTGCGTTCAAACTGTAACCTCCTTAATGGGAAATATGCTTTTAATTGCTCAACTCTGGCRTTTTCTTCACCCTCCACTTCCAGTTTTTAAGCTGGATGGATAAAGGCATTTCCAAAGCCACCTGCAGCCATCCAAGGATGCCGTAGGCTGCGCTGAGCRATGGTGCTCTTGGCTCCCCTGGAGCAATTGCACTCAGCAGGTTCCCTGGCCAGTAGCCTCCCAAGGAGGGCTGCGGTCAGGAACCTCCTGCTGCCTCAGCCCCTTCCCAGCGAGCAGGAGCAAATCCGCCCGTGCTGCTTCTGCCCTGCCGCCCTCCTCCCTCCGAAGGGATGTGGGCTCAGAAAGGGCCGCGCGGGCAGTGCAGCGCCTCGCCGCAGCGCTGCCCTGGCTGTGTGCGCCGCGCGGCGAGCGCGACGGGGCTGAGCTTGGGCAGGGCTGCGCTCGTGAACAGCCAGCAGCTGCAGGAGGCTGAGCCCAGCCGTCCAGGGAGGGCAAGGCTGAGTTTGGAGTCCCTTCATGATGACCCTGCTCTTAGATCTGCTCTTTCCACCTCCCTCCAGGCTGTGGCTGCTGTGCGGAAAACTGCGTTAAAAATCAAAGGCAGTAACAGGCATGTCCTCTTTTCCTCTCTGCAGACTAGCGTGGTTAACTATATTGACCAGAGAACTAAACCCAGAAGCGACCAGCTGTTTTTTGTGGTATTTGAGTGGAAAGATCCCTTCATCCAGACTGTTCAAGATGTGAGTAACGCGCTCGTCCCTCCTSCAGCCCTTGCCTGACCGCGAACGTGTGTGGCCCGAGTGCACCTGCCCTTATCCCCCGGCCCCAGTGGGGACTAGAGGAAGAGCGAGGTCCCGCCTAAAATTTCAGGCCAAGCCCTTGCCCTCCAACCAGTTCTGTGTCTTCTGCTGGGGTCAAGGGCATTTGAAGCCTTTTGTTGGCTTGGTGACATGCCCCTTTCTTATTGCAGTCACATAGGCATGAAGCTAAGAGAAAGCCTGGGTGCCCTGCATGGCAGCAGAGCCTAGCTTTAGGTCAGGTCTCAGCTTTTTGCCTAGATAAGAGTGCTGCAATAAACTGATTTAGTGACTTTTCCTCTGAATGGACAATCCAGAAACCTCGACTCAAATGGGAACAATAAAAAGTAATCAGCTGGTGTGGTTCATTTGGACAGAATTTGGCTTTAAGCTGTCCTGCCCCTCTCAGTGGGTGCTCCCCAGGCAGCCAGGGTGCTGCGCGCAGCGCGGGGCTGCGTGCGGGGCCTGCGCCTCGTGGGCACCTCTTTGAATGTCGCTGATGACTTTTTAAATGAGGCGTCCGAGGCAGCGTAATCCCTAGGGGTAAAATGGGCAATTTACCTGTATCTCTAGACATTGTTTAAATGATTTACCATCTTCAAGAGTCTAGAAGAAGTTGGGAGCTAGAAGGGACACCTTCTGGAGCCAGTGTGTGTCCTTCCTGGCAAGAGGGAACTGGGAAGATCCTGAAGGGAGGTGGCCTTTGTGTGGAGGCAGCTCTGCAGAGCAGTGTCCCCTGCTGCAGGACACGTCGCTTTGAAAGCTGGAAGTGGTTGTTACTGAGCAGGCACAGTATTGGTTGAGGTGGATGAAAGGGAATAATGGTTTTAATTTCTTTCAGATAATCACAGCAAATCCTTGGAACATGATTGCGCTGCTCTGTGGTATCTTTTTGGCTCTGTTTAAGGCAGCAGACTTTGCTAAGTTAAGTGTTAAGTGGATGATCAAAATCCGCAAGAGACATCTGAAGAGAAGTCAAGCAATGAACCACATAAGCTGAGAATGAGTGCCTCAAGCTGAGACTAAAAGACTGCCTTTTAAGTATTCATAGCAGAAGGAATAGAACATAACTGGAACAAACGTCAATCGGCAACTACAGCTGTAAACCAGGTATCTTTTCCGCAGAACACTCCTCGGCCGAGCAAACTGACACTTCATCTTCCAAAGGGAGCTAACCCTCGGCCACGTCTAACCAACTCACGCTATTTTAACTCAAATCTAATCCACTTACCTCGATGCCTGGTGTGTGAGGGAGCGGGAATTCACTGGTGTTCRGCAGGTCAGTGCTGCAGGGGCTGAGCTCTGTCACTGCGCGGGGTTTGAACTTGTCTCAGCCAGGAGAGCGCCTARCGCGGCGCGAGCCCCGCGCTCCTGCCGCCCCTCCCCAGCTGAGCTCAGATACACTGGAGTCCTGGTGCCTTTGGATTTARACATGTAGTGGCATTATTATTAAAAGACACCTAAAATAAGTTCCTGTGTGCATTGTCTAAGATTCCTGCTCTTAGCTTCAGCTAAGTCCGACAGGAATATTAGGCAAAAAAGTTGAAGTGAAAAACATTCCTGATCAGTCTGAGCCTCATGTGTGTTTTTACTAKTTATTTTCTAACATAGATGCTGCACAAATCAATCAGGTAAGTTGAAGACACCCTTCAGGCCTGCATCAGCTTGGCCTATTAATGGGATTTATTGTTTTTTCTTTCCACATGTCCCTTCCTGAGGCGGGGGCCCAGCTCAGAGCCGCAGGGCAGCAGCCCCAGCGTTTGCCCAGGGCTGCTCCTTGCTGAGGGGYTTGTTGCCCCGGTGCCTCTTCCCTCCCTTGAGCCAAGCGTGGGGGCTGGAAGGGCAGAAAACACTCCCATGTGGGACCTGTAGCTCTAGCAGGGCTGGGGCRAGGCCCTGAGGGAAAGATGGGCTCTTCTCTACACTCTTCCTTTTCYTTTTTTAAACTAATTAATGTAGCAGCTGCCTTCAGTAGCTCCCTTACATCTATCACCACCCTTTGTTTTATGAGGAAACGTTACTGCTACAGACAGGTTTCCTGGCTGGAAACAGGTGGCCTATCTAGTACGTGCACTATTTTTAGGTGGGATGCCAGTAACAAGCACTACCCCATTTATTTGAAATATTCTTAATATTCTTAATATTGAMTATATTATAAGAATATATATAATTCTTAATATTGAAATATTCTTCTTAAACTATTGCCTTTTCCYCCCTTACTTATTCTTATGTTCCTCTTTGTACAATTTTGAACCACTTTGGGTCCGGTCCCACAGGGCAAGGGTTTGTGTCAGTGCTGCGGACGGTAACTGACTGCTGCAGAGCCCCGCTCCTTGCAGGAACTGCTCTTGCTGCCCCTTAGCAGCCCTAGGTTAGTAATGCCTTGCTTCAGGAAACACCACACCGAGTACTGAAGTATTTCCCTCCCCATCCCTCTTTGGGAATGCATCGGGGAGCTGGTTCCCCCCTCCTCAGCAGGGGACGGGGAAGGGCAGCAACAGCTCGGCCCTGCTCTGGCGCAGAGGGAGCAGCACGAGCGCGAGGCCCTTGTTGCACAGGGGGCCCGCGCCGCTCCCCAGCCCCTGCTGCGCCTGGTGCTGCTGCTGGGCACGGGGCAGCAGCGCTGGGGCCGGCTGCTTTCGGSCTCCTTGAGGCCTAGGGCTGCACTTGCCTCTTGCAAAGGGACASTCGAGAGCTTCTCTTGTTTGACCTCTTCAGGCAGCAGTGGAGAGGAAAGGGAGCCCCTTAGAGACAGAGACTAAAACAATAATAGAATTTGTTTTTTTTTTAAATGTCAAAGTCATACACTGTACTATAGACTTCTCCCTGCTGCCTGAATTAAGTCAGTAAAACAGCCAAAGAACAGTCAAAAAAACAACTTCAGGACCAGGTCTCAGCTGTGCTCTCCCACTCCTGCTTTGCTCTTCCAGGCAGGAGCAAAACCTGCCACCCTCAGTCACCTCAACACAGAGCCCAGGGCCCTGCAGCTCTCAGTGCTGCAGGTCATTGAAACACGTGTGGTACAACTAAGGTTTTGGGTTAAGAGCCCTTCTAAGGCTCTTGGTCTTTCTAAACACAAACATGTGATATACGGCACTAAATACAAACATAAAGTCTTTATTGAATGCTGCTCAGTTCCCCAAAGGTCTTTCAATACAAAAGTTTTCCACACAACTGCAATTTAAAGAGATTGGAATGGTACTCTGATAAAAGATGTGAAAAATACTTGATCAAGTAAAACAGACAAGACTTCTATAACCAACTTCCACCTTCAAGGGGCAGACTGCATTTTCTTAAATAAAACAAGGGATTCCTCACCGAGGGTGCTCCTGCCTTGCCGCAGGGCCGGGCAGCCACATGGACCGACCGGCATTCCAAGGTTTCCCTCACTCTCCCATGGGCTGCTGCAAATCCCAATTCAAGCTGGAAGCTCCCTTCAGTGCTGCGAGGAGCACAGAGCAGGTGGCTCCCGTTACCAGTAACCTTGGTTTTATTTGAGAAGATACAGCACAGCTAGAAGCCTTTTCTATAATCTTAACCAAGGTTTGCAGCGCTGTGAAAAGCACGTATAAAACAAGGAAAAAAATGTACAGAGCAAACTATACCACCTATGTGCAACACAATCAAAAATTCAAGTCATTGTTCTCACCACTCCCATAATTATTTCACTCATTAAAGATAATTCAGTTCTATGAAACGTTGGAAGTGACAATATATCAATAATTAGACAAAATTTACAATATGCTGTGGTAATGACATCACTTAACTGCTGAACTTAAATTCTTTTTTTTTCATTTACATTTTGCCAGAGAAAAAGTCAGCTGTTCCTATTATACTGRTGAGGTTTATTTTGCAAGTTTTTCTATATTTCAAAACGGTAGGAAAAAAAAGTATCCGTGTCGTGTAGAGGTTGTCATTTTGTTTATTTGGCACTTGGGTTGTGTGCATTGAGCACGCCGTGAGTGCTGTTCTGCTTTTCTGCCAGGGCCTTCTTCAGCTTCAGCTCCTCGAGCTTCCTCCACAGCTCTTCACGTTCCAATTCCTTCTTCTTCTCTCTGCAAGAAGGAAATGCCAATTTCAGATGGGCTTTAAAAACTATGTATAGATGGAGCTGTCCCAAACAACCCATTCATATCCAGTGATCCCTCAGCTTGCTTTTCCCCAAAGCTTTTCTTAGAGGCAAAGGACAACTGGACAACTTGCAAGCTCCAGGGCAGCTTCACCCTGCTTGCCTGATGCCTGCAAGTCTCGGGAGGTTCTTCATCATGTGCCAACACATTTAGACAGYGAGTGCCACGGGAGGCAGAGGAGAGGCAGTGAGAGGGGGCCGAGCCCGGAGGCCCAGGACAGGCTCAGCGGGATAAAGAGGCAGCTCCAGGGGAGCAGCCCTCCAGCCAGGGCCCACAGCAGCGCCGGGAGCCCCTCCTGGCGGCTCCCACAGAGGCGCTTCCCAACCGGGCAGGGCCCGGAGCCCCCGCCAGCGCGTTGCGTGGGCCAGCCTCGCCTCGGGAGGGCTCCCGGTACCTTTGCCTTTCTGCCTTGTACGAGCTGGTCAGCTCGTCAAAGAGCTTGCCGTTCATCTCCATGAGCGTCTTCAGCACGTTGTACACGAGCGCCACGATGGTGCTAGGGCAGAAGGAACACAGCAGCCCGTTATCCACACAGAACAGTCTCTGGAGAACAGCCTCCTTTGGGGACTCTGAACTTTGCTTTTGAGATGCTACTGTAAGGTCAATGAGCTCCTCAAGCAAAATTATTTACTGTAACTTTCTCTGTAAACAAAGAAAATTCCTTTTTTATTATTTTATCTTATTATTTATTTTTTAAATGGCTATATGGCTCTAGCACTGCCCAGGGCATAAGCATTACTGTGGCTGTATAATAAAAGCCACTCGGTCATGTTAACATTTACAAAGCTGAGTTTTCACAGCAGTTTTACAATATCTAAAATACTTGTGAGTCTACAGAGCTGCTGGCCAACAGCCTGGACGCTGGGCAGGACAGGGCAGGGGGCTGACACACACTGGGTTAAGATGGTGTTTGTGGAGTCCACCAGAAGCGTTTATGGACAGCACAGTTCTACAGCACAGGCTTCACTAGGGAATTCAGTCAAGCTACACCATCAGATAATRATTTGGGGTTTTTTGTTTGTTTGCTTCTTTTCTTACTGTACAGGAGACAGAGGCCTATTTTGCATAGTTGTCACTATTTTCACTCCTACTCCATTTACTCTTTCATGTTTGGATCATAAGGAGATATACAACTTATAGCATGGGAAGGGTTAAACATTACATACGGATTCCAGTGTTCTTTGGAGATCTTGTATAAACTGCCAAACATAATTGGTAGAATTTTATCAATGTTCTCCTCAATCAGACTAAGAATATATTCATTATTCCAGAAGTACAAAGCTCTTTCTGCAACCTGAAATACAAATTTTAGGGGTCAAAACCCACCAAATTAGTTACTACAAGTTATTTTTATACTTAATTTTGTGTTTTTATTTACCTGAAAATGTGAACTTGATACACACTTGGATATTTGCTTAAATAGAGGCTCTTCTACTTTTTTGAACTGCGTYGGTTCTATTACATCTAAGATTTCTTCAATTTCACCTAAGAACATCACCTGTTTATGTAAGAAAGCACACCAGAAAGCATGAGGACATTTTGCATTGCCAAGACAGACAAGATACAGCTTGCACTTTGGTCACGAGCCCTGCGGGGAGCAGAGCCTGTCACCGTGTTGTAGGGAAGGCCACGGCTCAGCTCCTGGGCACCCCGAATGAAGCTGGTTGTTGCATTCACCACCACCACATTAAAGCTCCCATCTTGGATCGCTGTTGCTCCCAGTGCTTCAACCCTGCTGCTTTGTCAGCTGCTTTTTTAAAATAATTTAAAAAATGCTAAAACCTTTTGTTTCTTCCAGAGTGGCTGCCAAGGCTGTTGTTAGTGGAGATGTCCAGAGCAGCTGCCAGGTGGTAGGTCCTTAACTCCAGTTTTAAGTGACCAGCAGCAATGGGGGCAGCAGCGTGGAGAGCTGAGCCCTGCTCACGCTGGGGGCTCTGATGCTGAGGGGTCCCACTAAAAAGCAACCGGGGAAGTGGCATCTGGTGGCACAGAAAGTCATCGAGTTCCTATCTCTCGTTATATAGGAGACAATCAGAAATACGATCTTCCCAAAGTCATTTCGAGTTGCATTTACACATCTGCGCTGCAGCAGAATTCCATGCGGTAGCTCCCTCACTAATCGCTGCACACGGGTGTTGCAGTACCTGCAGCCTGCCTGTCTCCAAGCTGGYTCCCCTCTGCTAAAGGGATTTGCATCTCAAAAAAGTTACTCCTCTAGAGGACAGCTTAAATATTATGTGACTTCTAACACAGCTTTGAGAGACCAGCAGCAGAGTAAGAAGTGGCAGATGCAGAACCAATATTGCACCAAGTCGCATGGCAGCCATCAGCACGCCAAGAATCTGAGACCTGCAAGAGCTCTCGAGAAGGGCAGCAGGGAGGAGGTGTGTGAACCTGCTGCTGTGTGTTTTATAACAAAGAAGCAGAACCAACCTCTTTCTGACTGCAAGTTTTTGGCCAAAATTTGAGCAGTCCTCTGATTACCTATATTTGAGGGGAAAAAAAAAGTTAAACCAGAACAAGTTTCTATTTGGTAAGATTCATTTAAAAAATAAACAATACCAATTTGCTTCTCCTTATGCCATACAACTAAATGTAAGTCCATTTGCTGAAAATAAGACTTTAAATGAGACCAGACGGTATTTATCTTATTCATCTTGTGTTATTTCAGAATAATACACGTGGTTATCACTGTTGATGCTCCTCTCCCACCCCAGCGCACACGTTAACTTGGTGGGATAACCTCCAAGCTTCACAAACAGGCCTTCAGCTCCCCTGTGGCTCCGCTTTCCCGGAATGTCCTTCCCACGGGCTAAGCACACAGGGCCTTACGGAGGGCCGTGGATTCCACCACCTTTAGGTTGGGGCTGTCACCCGGGGGGCTGGCAGCGCAGGGCCCCGCTGCCCACCCCCTGCCAGGATTCACACTCAGGGCGCCCGGATGCGGCTCTTCCCGCTTCCCCTGTGGAATTTTTTTTAAGCTTCCAAGCTGGCCAAGCCACAGGCACCCGTGCCCTGCAGGGCTGGGCACCACTCCATGTGAGAGCAGCCGAGGATGCGCTCGTCACGCTCAAGTGCCACGCTGCAGCGGCGCAGGGAGAACCCCCCCACGCCCCTCGCTGGAAGGCGAGCGCACTCGGAAGCGGAACACGCTGCAAGTGGAAAAGCACCAGCCCCTCCAAGCTCTCCCTGCTCCGTACAGACCGCGCACCTTCCAGCCGGGCCTGCTTTCACACAACACACCCGCACGTGAGGTTTGTGCTCAGAATTTATCCCGCACGAGGTGCGTGTGCTGGCGCAGCCGAGGTGCCGCTGCCGGCGCCACACCCGTCCAGGGGCTCTTGCTGCTGCTCCGGGAGCACCTCGCAGTGCCGGGCACTGGGCACAGCGCCGGGCACTGGGCACAGCGCCGGCCCTGCCCGCGGGAGCCGCCTCTCCCCAGGGGCTGCTCTGGAGCCCCGCGGCCCACGGCCGTCACAGGCGACTCGCGGCTCCAGCCGCCCCACGCGGGCCCCGCTGGCCCCGAGCGGCGCCTCCCGCTGCTGCAGCGAGCGCCTGCTCCTCGGGGCGCTGCCTCCTCTCCGAGGGCCTGAACACCCTGCGACCAAAACCTCCTCCTTCCAAACAGAAATCCCTCCCAACGCTATTTCATCTGCTGCCCTATCGAGTTTGGACATTTACGGTTCAAGCACTTCAAAAAGTTCCTTAAAGCTTCACTTCTTGTCCTCTGCTCTTACTCATCCGCTACAGGCCCAGTGACCGGGGCAAGCAGAGGCAGCGATTCCGCAGTCACCTCTGGTATCTGCTCCTGCCGGAATTCCCGTCACTGACTGGAACGCGACCTGAAGGGCTGCAGTGACGGCCCAGGTCAAGTCACAGGATGTGGCACTAGGGCCTCCCTAGCTAAGCGAGGCCTGAATCCCACTTAGAGGTCTGTGAATTGGCATCCCACCTAATCCAACCCATCGGGAAGTTCCGATTTGGTCACTCAGACAAAATATGATCCTACAGGTTTTTATGTTCGATTGTACATTTGCAGCTCACCACCCAGTTTCCAAGAAAGTGCTTAGAATTCAATATATCCTTAACTGCAAGTATTTCCACACTAAACTCCAGGTGGTTTCTGCTCCAGCTGCTCCGACACGCGCACAGCGGGGGCCCTCACCCGGCCTTTCCCCTCGGGGACCTCGGGGCCGGAGGCGGCGCCGGCTCCTGCGCGGCCCAACGGGAGACGCCGGCCGCACCGGCCAGCGACGCCGGGAGCACCCCCGCGGCAAAGTCCGAGCGCTCCGACGTCAGGAAAAGCCAGGGCAGAAACGTGGAATTTCAGAGCTCTAAGCAGAGCATGGTCACCCTGGCCTGCTTTTACTGGGGGCTGCTCGTTTCCCTGAGGAACTCCAGCTTCATCCAGTGCGTAGGTGCACGCCAGCAGCAGCAGCAAAAATAATGAAGTTTCATTCCCTACTAGGAGGAATACCGTGAGTAAACAGTCTCTCTTACGAGATGATCCACCCCATCTCAGCAGTTTCAGCTTATACTTAAATCTGTGCTCCATCTCGGTCACAGGTTAAGAAAAAACAGCACGCTCAAAATCCAGAATTCTCTAACACTTATCCTTGACTTATAAAACAAACAAAAAACACCCCACAAACATTTTCCCCCCGCCCCATGCCTACAGATCAGACACTGCAATTCAAATCAATTCCAAGATACTTACAGGCTCTGTTAAGGTCGTGTCTTTTTCCAGGAACTGTACAACACAATAGGCCAGCTAAAATGCAAGTCATACACAGCTTTTTAGTTTGATCAGACACCGAGTGGCTATTACAGCACAACTAAGTGTCACAAATTCTAATTTCAAGCCTTTCAAATTGGAAAAAACACGCCCCCCCAGACAGTCATTTTAAATTCTTTCAAAGGAAAGCCCCAGGGGCTTCCCGAGGTGCCCCCGGGTTTGGATGTGTGGCAACAGGGATGCAGGGACCCAGGGGAGCGGCTCCGGCGCAGGGCAGAGGCCACATGGGGCTCCGCTACTGAGGGGGCTGCAGCCCGACCCCCTTCGCGTGACCTGAAGCCACCCGCACGCCTCCCACCTGCTGCCACACTCGAACGGTCGCGTTTCGCCGTCATCTGCCCATTTTAATCTCTTCTGCCACGCCAGACCACTACCAGTTACATGCCTGGCTTTTATTTTTTTTTTTTTTTTCAAACACTGAGATAAGGACACGTGTAGACTACAAGAAGTGYCACATGAAAAACAAGAGCAGCATTCCAGTATTTTTCCAGTATTTTCCAGTCCCTTGCGCAGCAACACGTGCCAGGCCCACCACTTCATTAAAGCTTTATGAGAATTAGGAACCAACGGAGCTCTTGACTGGATCCCATTCGGGGGCTCCGTAATCATAAGGATTCCACTTTAATTAGAAACTCATTTCCTTGTATCTTCTRTCTATACGGAGCTGTACTAGTGAGTCCTCTACAGTTAACAAAGTAATTTTTTAATTAAGCATAGCAGAATTCCTTGTTCATTTGCACCAAATATATTCAAAACTCCAGTGCCACCATGCCTGGAAAGGATGTTTCCATGTTATTCAGATGAACATGGAGTGTCTGTGCTAAACACAGGAACAGCCGCAAACCAAGGAACTGCTCCATCCATGGTAGCATGTCATGGAGCTGCACGACTCCTGCCTGATGCAACACGAGAGTATGGATTCCTGCCTTCCATATCCAAATCAGTAAAATAGGCAAATGTTTTTTTTTTTTTTTTTTTTTTTTAAAAGAGGAAAGAAAGGATTTCTGAACTAAGTATGTGACCATACTCTAGGTTCCTTGCACACAGCATTTAGCTTGCATAAGGAAGTGGTAACAGAACCAGGCCTTGAGGTTAAGTTTTAGGCTTAAATATGACAGAGTAGGCAACCAAAAACGACTTCCCATTTTAGTTGATGTGACTGACTGCTCCATTCCTTCACTTTTGACATATGCAAGATACATAAATGTTAATTCTAAGACAGTAAGATCTCAATGAAATATTCAGTGATTACATCAAGTATTTTGGAATACAGACATTAAAAGACATTAAACTTTCATTAGCTTCAAACGCAAACACACACACAAAAAATCTTAAAAACACGTAAAGACTTACCTGTGCGTGAAACAAAGCTAATCCCTTTGCAGTATGCATGGGAATCAGAACTTTCATGAGGAACTGTTTGTGCTCTGCTTTCAGTGGCAGTGCAAAACCATTGATAATACTGAAAACACGAATAGGCAGAATTTATTTTWTATATATATATATATATATTTTWAAAGTTCTTCCCAGTAGATTAAGAAATACTGTAAATTAAAGCAACATTCACTTTCCAATTCATTTTCAAAATCTAGTTATTGCAGGGCCACACACAAACACAGCTTTACGTCGGCACAGCCTCTGAAGCGCCTGCAACATGCAAGTGCAGACCCCTGGCAGCAGAGAGGAAGGAAAACTAATCCCCAAATGGRCACAACCACCCCCCTGGTAACTGCAAGGCAGTAACACTCGTTAGGCTGGAGTCCTTAACGTGACTGCCACTTGGTGCAGCCACCCGCACGGCCAGCGAGGGAGTCTTGCTGCCCGGCTGTGGGGCAGCGACAGGCGCATCGGGGCGCTGACCCTCCGGGCCCCCAGTCATTCACAGGGAACTTGGAAAGAACAAGGAAATAAAAACACACTCGCCCACGCACAAGGGCAGAGCAGTTTTTAAAAGCTGCTTTAAGGCTGCAGTTCGAATATGTGTTTTGAGAAGGTTTCTAGATTGCAGACAAACTTCACATCAGGTGAAAGGATATTGTTGTGTTCATACCGATTTGTTCAAATACAGTTTTACARGCTTGGAATTTTTAATCAAATCAGTCATATCTATGATTTTTTTCCTATTGTGAAATACATCTGTAACAATTGTGGAATACTAATAGACTGATACTGCACAAAATTCAAAGTCCAAAATTAGTGACTTGAGGGCAAAAATGACAATAAGTCCTAACTCTCCTAAGACGTTCACAAGCAAAGTAAACCAGGCTGCAGATGAAAATATTTCACTCAGCATGAGGGCCAAAGTTAACACTAGTTTTTCTGAACTGAAGAAAACCATCAGGAAAGGACCAAGAGTAGAACAGATGCTTTTTTGATATTCACATACCCTGCTACAAGCAAGCAACTGCTCTTAAGTAATTTGCTTTTAAAAAATCTGCAGTGAAAGGGCAAGCTCTATTCATCTTCCAGTTGAGCAGTAACAGTGTTAGAGAATGTCAGATATTGGTGACAGCGCTTCATCTCTGACTAACATAGTTTTGTTCTCCCCCTTCATTCCCAAAGCAAGGAAGCTGAAGCTCTCCAGAGTAACCCAGAGTATCACTGGGGATTTACTCTCCATCCTGTCAAACTTACCTTCCTAGGATCTCTAGGAGCTCAGCGACACCATTGAAGTGCTCGGTTTCATATATAAACCTGATACAGAGACACAAAGAGAAACAGAAATTAGAAATACAACAGAAAGTTTTCAATAAACTTCACATATTTGACAGGCAGATGAGCGAACTGAAGCCTGGTGTTCCAGAGGAGGCAGGGGGCCTCGCTCAGCCTGGTCACACACCTGCACACAGGGCCTACCTGAGGAAAATGTTGTTTATCTGTTTCCTGATGAACGCTCGTAAGCCAAGGAATTTGCCATAAATTCGATGAAGAACTGTCTTCAGGAAATCACGTTCTCGTGGATCTTCACTATCAAAGAGCTCCAGCAACTTTAAAAATTAAATGGAAATGTATTAAAAGACGTAAAAATCTTTGCCATTACATAACTGATTTGAATTTTACCTGCAGTTTACAGCTTTGCACTAAAGAGAATGTTTTGACCTGAAGCTGCATTGTATGGAGAAGCCTGTATACAGACAAAGCCATCCCAAAAGCTGTGACACTATCAAAATAATGAAATGATCAAGAAGGAGGTTCTCAAACCCTAGTGGTTTGCAGCCAGCCTTTAAGAAACCCCAATTAATCACCTTTGTATCAGATAATTGTAGCTTCTTAATTAAAACCTTGTACTTCTCATTTTAAAGGCTTCCTGTCTTTCAAGTTAAGCAGAGCACAATTCTCTGCAAAATCATTTTGCAGGATAAATGGATAGCGATAAGAATTGTGCACATTTCCTCAGGGAAAAGAGAAAGTGTTATATTTAACGGGATGATAACGCATTAGAAGCTACAGGAAAAAATACAGCATGTAGGAGCTGAGTAATTTTGGTCTCCATCTAGTACCAAAGTTCTCCCCTACTCCCTCCTGCCATTTTCTGCTCATTTATTACAGATGAACCTAATCGCTTTTGTTTTTCACTTATTTTCTCTTCTGTGTGTAACACAAAAATAATAACAACTTAACAGATGCTGGAGCACATTTCACATTAAATAGATTTTTTTGCAGAAGAAAAAAACAAAAGCAGAGAAYCAGCTTTGCTAGAGATTTTACCATGATCAACTGCTACAGGGGTGGAAGGGTGTTGGGGAAGGACAGGGAGAGGATGACAAAGAAGGAGGGAAGAAAACCCACGATGACAAAAGCACTAGAATAACTTAATTAGCATGTAAGTGATTTCTCTGCAAGTATAACTGGGCATTTTTTTCCCACAAACTCAGTTTTTACACTTTTTTCGGATATCAACCTCTACAAAGTGTTTTGGATGTTACTAATTAGCTGCACTGCATGATGTCCTGTTCATATAATGCTTTGCTTTCTGCATACTATATATATATAAAAAAATATAAATATAAATAAAATTTAACCTTTGTTGAAGGGAAAGCTTTAGTTTCTCCTTAGCTATACAGTACCAGGCAGCTTCACTTTGCGAGGGGGTCTTTAATCCCGCGGGGAAGGAGCTCTGCGCTCACCTGCTGAACAAACTTCTGGTCGATGAAGCGCTTCGCGATGCTCGGCTGGAAGTCCGGGCTCTCTAAAAACCTCAGGAAAAATTCATACACCAACTACAAGCATCAACACAAAAAGGTTTTAATAAGTCACAGGACACCACACACACGTGTATAARATAGACAGCAAAGCACCAAAGAGCCCCTACATACATAAAAATGGTCCCCCTGACTTCACACGTGCTTAAAAGAGACCTGCCAGGCCTCCCATATCCCTCAATTACAGCCTTCAGTGGAAGGCACTGAAAGAACTAGGCAATGATCAAGAATATTTTAACTTTCCCAAAYCAAAGCTTAATAAATAACCCACTGAGAAAATATTACTATTAGAAAAATCAAGGAAAAGTTCTATGTAACACCATAACATCACAAAATTCCACAAAATCAGCCTGCTAAGTGAGTGTTCCCGAAGCCAGGTTCCAAGAGCAAGCTGTGGAAATGGAAGGTCGCACCGGAAAGCGGAACAAGCCGCGAGCGGCAGCACCTGGCGCCCCGCTGGGCTTCTGCGCCCGAGATCCTCGGTCCAAGCAACGCGACCCTGCGCACCCTGACGCTGGGCACGCTCTGCATTTCGCAGCACTGTTCTTTTTGCTGCTGCCCTCGCTCCCCGGCTCGCCGGGGCCCCGCCGGAGGAGCCACGGCGCGGGCGGCTGCGGGGCAGGGAACGGGTCTCCTCGGACACAGCCACGGCGCAGGCAGCGGCACAGCCGCCCGGGCAGCGCTGGGGTGTGTTGGTGGCTTGGTTTGTTCGTTTGTTCTTAAAGCTTGATAGCAGCAAATCCTTTAAGTATTCCTCCATGCTCTGCCTTAGGAAAGGGATGGGCCACGGCTACTRCATTCTCTGAAGCTAAGGGCTGTATAAATTCACCAGTGTTTCATACTGAATGGGCTGGAGGGAAGTTATTAGCACAGCTTCCTAGGGATTGATTCTGGAGTTAAGTCTCATTAATATTTCTATCAACGATCATGGCCAAAAACTACAGCCATTGGTTAGCTCCTTAGACAACACCAWGAAGTTGGAAGCTACCATCAAAGAAAACGCATCAGGTCATCAGGAAGGAGGACAAGCTCCTGAAGACGCAGTAGCACATACAGGATCAAACGCAGCGACTGCARAGCTACAGCCCCAGAGCCCTGCCTAGGCACTGGCCTGCTTCTGGGCTGGGCAAAGGGCAGCTCCTTACAACCAGGTAGCCAGAGGATCTCCGAGGTAGCCAGGCCATGAAGACCGCAAATGAAGCCCTGGATACAGGCGGAACACGCTGAGCAGCGATGCACAGTCCTACACGTTTTGCACAGACACTCAGACGTGCAGAACGCCAAGCTGGAAGCACCGCAGTTACCGTGGGACAGAGCACCCGCCTGGGGGAAGGCCGAGGGAGCACGCTGTGCTTCCCCTGAAGGAGGTGGGAGACAACCGGGACTCCGCTACACAGAGAGAGAGGCAACAGCCAAACCACGCTGAAGAATTAAGCTACAACACAGTGCTTTACATGAGCGCATGCACACAACGGTAATGCATAACAACATCCGCAGGTAAATTGTCACAGATTAAGGTTAGGATATAAACTGGACCGGAAAACAAGGYCTCACTCATTCATAAAACAGCATTAATGCAGGATTCTCCACACAGATTACCAACTAGGAGCAGTTTCACRTCTCACATCTAACATAGGAGGACTGCAGTTGGTCACCACGTGAGTATTTCAAATAACCATATGCAATTCCTGAACCAAGAACATTGCTGGTGACCTTAAAAAGGTGACCTTTCAGAAGAAGGGGGAATGGGAGAGAGAAGTGCTCAGAATTCCAGCTTCTGGGCTGCGTCACAGGGCAGTTCTGCATGCTGAGGAAATGTTTATAGAATTTTCCATTTTCCTGACAACTGGTTTCACTGCTCCTAGGCCACATCCAGCCCATTAAAGGTATCAGATAACTTTGGAAATCCTTGGGAAAAGCACAAATCTCTCCAAGACTCTTCGGGAAGCAAGCTGGGATGGCCATTCCCCCATGGCCAGTCTTTCCCTTCTCCTGTGCCCTAACGTTTCTGAATTCAAGGTAATAGCAGTAAGTACCAAGCAGGGCTACGAATGGCTTCGAGCCACAGCAGAGCCTTGCTTGCTTCTCTTGCACGCAGGCTSGTTGCCACCAAGCACCTTGGGTGTTGCTTTCAAGCTGCCTTGCATGTGGCACGTGTTCCTGAAGGTCTGCAGGCTCTGGCAGTGCCTACACAGGCTGGTAGCAAGTCATTATCTATCACACTCACTTATAAACATAATGCCAGCAGATTCAACCAGTGGCAATTCTGTTCTTCACTTTTTTTCTCTCCTACAAAACTGAGTCCAGCAGCATAGGAGAAAACACCGAGCATGGTTTGCAACAAATGCACAACTTGCTGCAAGCAAGAAGAGAAAAACCAGCAAGCAAAGCCTCAGAGCATGCCAAAAGCAATGAGGGGTTTCRACGTGCAGGGAATGGATGCTGACACCCTGGAACAGCTACTCTCTGCAATAACCTTCTCTTGCATGGTTTAAGTTTCAAACACTGCCATGAAAACTTGCTTTGGGGCTAACAGTAGGAATCCCATTTTTAATGTTGGCATGTTCTGTTACATTAGAACTGTAAAACTACAGCCCAAGTAGCACTTTGAGCCCCTCCACGAGGGGGTGGCAGGCAGGCGTGCAGCAGCTGCTCACCCTCTGCTCACTCGTCAGAGCTGCTCTACAACAAGTTTTATGTAACAGACACTACTGTTCCCAGCAAGAAGTTACCCATGATAAGAACTTGGATTACAAGCAATCAAGTAATTTACGACTTCAATTTTTAAACAGCTGATTCAAAAAACAAGAGCCACCACAGCCCTAGTGCCAGGCGATCACGTGGTGGACACTGCAATGCTGTAAAAATCACGAGATTGGCAGAGGAGCCCAACAATGCAATAAGTGGCCGACTGTTTGCAAACAACAACGCTGATATTGTCAAGTTGTGCAGGGAAGGAGGGGTTTGGGAAGAGAGGAATGAGGAGCTAGAGCCTTGCTCAGGCCAAAAGGCTATTGCTGCTTTGCATTGCTGTCGCAAGAGCATCCAACTGGATTCCACAGAGAACAGACAAATCGGCAAACTGGCATCTTATATGGAGAACATTTACCCAAAATAGCCAGGTACTTTATACCATACATTCACCACATACATTAAGTGGCTTAAAGCCACTTCAAGCCATACATACACCACTTTGAACAGTGGTATATGTTTGGTACTCAACAACATGAGTACTAAAACATCCTCACGACAAGATTAATATTCAGTCATACATATCACAAAAGCACCAGTTCTGTTTCCAGTTCTGTTTTCTTCCATATACAGGCATTAAATTCCTGTAAAAAGTAATTCTGATATTCAAAAAAAGGCACAAAACTGCTCGCAGGACCATTCACAGCTCTTGCCTTACAAAAACACTTGAAAATAAAGGGTTCACAGACCTGTATGTGAGGCCATGAGGCTTCAAGAGTTGGTTCATCTTCCTCTGGGTCAAAATCTGGGTTATCACTAGGTGGAAGTGTTCGAAAAATATTAGAACTAATCTGCAAAAGAAAAAAGAAGTTTAATTGTATCATTTAGGCTTCCACAGCCCACACAAGCAGTACACTGTTTTTAGCTTATACTTTGATACAGGAAACAAAATCAGCTTTAAATTTGTTCAGACTTTTATTCTTCAACTTCTCTAATTTTTCTGCTAAATTTAAACACTCCGAAGTTTGAATCAAACCCATTGAAAATCATTAGAAATTTTTTTGACCTGTTATGATTTTAGAAACATGGGTCACATTTAAGGTTATTTCCCCCAAAAGCATTATAATGAAAAATTAGCTTTTAAGAAAAGATTTTCTTTTTATTAGTTGTCTCCAAATGCTAAGTTTTTATGTAAAACACCAAATATGATGACTAATTATGGCCTTAAGTAGAACTTTCTCCAAAGGTAAGACACAATCCCAAAAATATATCTAGTTTCACAGTTCTTTCCTTATTTTCAAGATGTCTTAAGGACTGGGGAAGTCCAAACTAAGCTTACAACTGTTAGGTAAAGTTGAGATCTAAGACAGACCAACCTTGGAAAGTCAAGAAAAAAGCTACCAAGCTACTTAACCATGATCTAGTCTTATCAAAGTAACTTCCAAAGAGTGGAGAGGTTTCTTCTGTACTTTCCTAAGTGCTTACAAGTCTGGAGAGAAGACCAACCTTTCTGCTGCCAAATAAAGTATCATCTCTACTGCTAGACGTCACTTGCTACGCCATGCATTGCTGTTTAATAGATATAAAATCCAGTAGAGAATGTAAGTCTAAGTTCCTCTTCTGCATTTCCTGTCCTTGCTTGCAGGGACTGGTTTAGCTCCTTTTTTTCCCCCCAATCAGCTCCAAACTGTTTAGGCTCACGCCTGTTCCATGCAGCTGCCACCAGCCAAGGCGGCGCTTCCGTGTGACTTCCAGGGAATTTCCAAGGCCTCTGGAAGGACCTTGCAATGGGACCTAAAAGGTCCCGAATCCATCCAGCTGCTTCTGCGTGAAGGATCAGCTGCCTCCGTTGGCGGGACAGAGCAATGCCCCTGGGTGGCTCCCTGACCTCGCTCGCTGCCTGTGCTCCTGCGCGCGGCTCTCGCTGGCTGCTCCCGGCACACGCTGAGCCTGCGGGCGCTGCTGCCCGGCACAAGGGCAGGGATGCTCCACGTGCAAGGGGGTTACAGCGAGGTGACCTCGCTCACTGCACAGCACAAAAACCAGCGAGTTCGCTGGTGAATGTTGTAAAAAGAGGGGATTTAGGGCTCTGGAGGGCAAGGAAAATTGGCTCAGGTGGGAGAGAGCAGAGGGAGAAGTTGAAGAGAATTTGGCTTTTAACCGAACCTCAAAGCCAAGGCTATCAAGGAACAGGGCTGTGATTATTATGCCCATGCTTATTAATTATTCAATAAAAGCATCTGTGATAAACACCCAGGATGCAAATTAGTCCCCTACTGAGATTCCCTAGGAAGCCCTTACTTACCTCTGCTCTGTCCTCTGCTAATATTTCCTCAAAATGCATCTTTTTTTTTTATTTCTAGATTCATCTTACTGAGCTAGTCAACTCCAGCACAAAACCTCACTGAATAAGTTTGCTTCCAGAACAGAAAATGTCAAGTCCAAACCAAAGGCACTAACTACTGACCACGCTCCCACAGCAGAAGGGACCAGCAATTCTGCGCTGAGGTTTTAGAAAGTTAGCCCTACGATTTTTTAGGGTATTCAGTAATTATACTAACGCTATAGGTCTCTTTAGGAATCTGAAACTTGAAACAAAATGTAATATCTATATTTCTATATTAGCCAGTCTCCCCAGTAAATTTGTTCAATTATTCATTGTGTTTGAAACAAAATTATTCCCCGTCTCAGCTGCTTCTACTAACATTTTGCTAATAGGATTTCTTGAATATGTTTTTGGGTTAAAAATCCCACTATTGTTCTGTGGGCAAATTCTTTTATAACACCCTCTGCTACGTTTTAAATAAGTGGTGTCTTGATCCAACCAGAGCTTTGAGAAACACAAGCAATAAAAGGTTTTTACAGCTGGACACTTTTACAAAAAAATCAGCAATTGTTTCCTAAACCTCGAAGTTCGGAGAAAACAACATCTTAAAATGTGCAACTTCTAGCCTGAACCATTGGAGGAGTAGTTAACACATCACTATGCAGCTTTTTGTTTTGCTTTACTGAGCAAGTCCCCCATGTTCTGTACACTTTTTGAAGGAACCAAACATCTGGAGCAGTACCAAACTCCATCTCAGTTCCTCAGCATGCAGACACGGACACCTGCAGGTACTCTGAAGCTCAAATTCCACAGGCTGCTTTAGATCTTGTATTAGCTCTTGTTTGAAGGCTGGGAATGGGAGGGGGCTGGCAGGCACAGCAGATGGAGGAACACATCTGTTATGCTCCCAAACTCAACAGGTCTGGAGCTCCCTAACTCTCCAGAAAGTTCTCACAGACTAAAGTTCTCAGGACAAAAGATGCAGCAGCAGGGATCCTCCACCTCTGCCTCAACAAAAACAAATTCTTTATGGTCTTTATGGACCTGGTTCCACCTGTGGTGGCTTTTCCACTTTTCCAGTGTATTTTGCCGGCTCAACCGGTGCAGGATCAGAGTGAAGTGGGGACAATACACTAGACACAACCGTGCAGTATCCGCTCCGTGGCTCTCCTGCTTGCCCAGACCACGGGAAGGGAAGCAGTGCTAGGAGAGCTCCTCACCTGCACAGACCTCACCTACGCACCCGTCAGGAACAACAATATCTTTCCTCTTGCTATCTGTAAGGGACAGACGGCTTTGCCTCCCCAAGACTCAGGTGACTCCAATGAAACTGTGCTGCTTTCCCTGCTGGAAGGAGCTGAAGAAAAGGGGTCCCAGGCCTAGGGAAAGACAGGGGCCTTTGGAAAGAAGTTTGCTGTGTTTCTGCTGCCGACCCTGCTCCGGCCATTGCAAGGGAACCTCCGTGTAACCCCATCAACTTCGACTACAACTCAGAGGCGAATTAAGTTTCACTGAGGTTGATTTCTCTTCTTTCCCCTCAAATACCCCATCCTTCAAACTCTGCAGAAAGTTAAAGGGTTTTGTTGTTGTTTTCGGGTTTTTTTTTTTTTTTTTTTTTTTTTTTAAATGGTGCAACACTGAAGAAGGAAAAAATAGTACAAGAGAAAAAAAAAAAGGTCCTTCAAGTCTCTTGGAGGTTTTGCTACAAAGGAAATCCTCAGGGCTGCCACAGCCTTGTTTGGGAGGAGAAAGCCATGCAGAGCACTTCCTGAAGCCTGGTACTTAGTCCCAATTCAGGGCAAAGATCTTGTCTGCTGCCAGTTGCCAGGGAGACTAGAGACACTATTCAGGCTTGGAGGGATCTTTTGTCTCAAGCCCTGCAAAAGCTCTCACTGAGCATTGAAGACCTTCTTCACTTTTTTTTTTTTGTCATTTTAGAGGAAAAAAGGAGGTGGAAATGTGATGGGAGAGAAAAACAAGCATCCACAGAGCCTAATCACTTGGCACAACAGTAAACTCAAAAGTACAGCCCAACACTTCAGCTCCAGAAAGAAGAAACAACTTCAGCAGAAAAGAAGATTTCTTCTCCGTTCAAGGAGCAGGACAGTGTCACTCTTCTCGAGAAGAGGCTGTAGAGGACACAGGACTAGAACTGACTGCAAGGATTCAGGCATGTTGCCACCAGCAATGGGAGCGGGGAGGAGAGGCAAAAACTCACCAACAAAACAGCAACAAAGATGCAAAAAAACAACCCAACCTCCCCGGCAAACATGGAGCAAGTGGGTGCACTCCATCCTTAACGCTTTTCAGCAAGGGCCATTCACAAAAACCCAGCTCCTTTTAAAAAGGAACTGTGCCCTAGATCTTCTCTGAAGCTTGTTACAAGCTAGTGAAATGAGTCATTACATGTTTTTCTATTACCCTGGCCTGTCTGTAAAATGGTAAAGATTTCTACACCTATTTACCTGGTAGCAAAGGCAAGATCTTGTCTATCAGCTGACACAACATCAAATTCCACCATACAGGAAGTTATATGACTACAGAAGAGCTGCAGGCCACACAATTGAAACTGGTCTGCACACACACTTGGTAGCTAATTTTAAAGTCAATATTGTTGCATGTGTATCAACCCAAAATTTAGAGAATCCAAGCCCTGAATACATTGTTTTTAACCTTTCAGCTCTCTAGGCAAGGCAGAATTGACAGAATTCTACAAGTTAAGTTTCCTGCATGTGAAATAAAGGTATATATCAAACACCCTTTAAGTAACATTTGCGAATGAATAACAAAAGCCAGTGAAAGGCAGCAGATAATGACCGCAAATGCTTTGGTGCTTATTCAACAGGCCATTGGCAGAAATTGCACAGTACAGCTCACCCTGCGGTTTACAACTTGAGCAAACCACTCATGCTACTTCAGCACAGTACTCCAAGGCCCAAACAGCGACCACGAGCCATGCAAAGTATTTACAGAGCAGAGGAGCTTCTTGTGCTGATAAACCTTTCTGTTGACATTCGTATCTGCAAGCATCTTCGCCGGAGAGCTGCCGCCCCTCATTCCACTACCATTCCCAAATAAACAAGGACAGGCAGCACTGCCATACTTCCATTTTCTGAATGAGCACGACTTCAAAGCTTATCCAGAATGCTAGTGCCTGCAGTAAATTAGTTTTTTAATTTTCATTATCCTGCACGCATCCTATTGCGGCTAATAATTTTCATTATCCTGCACGCATCTTATTCCAGCTAATAATTAAAGACTTTTTTTAAAGAAGCCTTTCTACACAACTCTATAAGCCAAGTCATTATGAACATACAATGCTATGTTTCATATGTGGATTTACCAACAGCAACGCAGTGAGATGCCGTTGTAACTGCAAATTATTGAAGCTAAAGTTCAAAAACTTGAAGCTAAAGTTCAAACTTAAATTCCAGAAGAGCACTGAATCCCAGACTCCACTCACCATTTTCACTATGTCTGCATAAGCTGATTCAACAATCACACCCCGATTTGTTGAAACGTATTCAACCAGTTCATTCAGCGTCGCTCTCTTGATTTCTTTGCTTTTCAGGTCAGAAACAGAGTCCATGAAGTCAAAGAGCACACAGCACTGCTGCAGCTTCTGACAGAAGAGATCCTGCTGTTCATTGGAGGTGGCATCTACAAATGGAGAGGAAAAAAGTCACTTAAGTCCATAGAAATAAAAAGGGATTTTGTAAGTCTGTTTTGTTGGCTATTGTGACATTTTTTCAATTCAAGGAATAGCATTTTGTCTTCAAACAAAGGTTTGAAGAGACCGTTAGCAATACTATCACAACTGAAAATAAATGCTTGTTTAAGCATATTATAATGTAGGACGCGGCACACAATTATAACTAAAAACACGGCATTATTTCTTTTAAATAGCAAACAAGCAAGTGAATTAACTTTAGGTAAAATACATAGCTGTGCAATAAGTACCAACTCACTCACAAAAAAAAGCCATACCCAGAAACAGTGCGTCATCCTAACCTCTCATTCATCCGATTTGTCTCACTCTGTTCCCTAATACTTTATTATATAACCTGCTTAAAAGCCACAAAATCTGCTTGGAAGGAACCTTGTCTTTTTACCCCAGTGCAAAATACCTCACATACTTTTGACACCATGTGATGAATGTTTCTCTTAAGAATCAACTCCAATATTTCAAAGGGATTAACCCTGATTTTTCATGCCTTGGCCTAGATGATGTATTACAGTCCAAGTCCTGCAGAGTTGTCCAGCTTTTTGGTCTATTAAACAAAAATGCTTGCCTATAACTTGGTATTTCTATTTTAGAGGGCAGTCCATCTAAAACCTGATAAACACGATACCTCCATTACTATTTCACTCTAGATCTATGGCAGATTATGGCAAATGGATTAAGTACTGAATATTTCAAAAAATGTAGTAAGCCTTTAAAACATAACTATTCGCAAAATAGCTATTCAGCTGTTGAAGACCATAACAGAAGCATAACAAAAACTCTGATAATGACAGTTCCTGACATTTCCTGCCAAAACATCTTCCATTTAGTTTTTGGGACTAATGGCTGGGACAACAGTTTACAGTGGTTTTAATATTTAGCAATCACCTGCTAGAACTCTTTAGCTGCCATATAAGCAAAAAATAATTGCAAAAATGGCCTGCAGTTCTCCACGCCAACTGCTCCTTCGACCTGCAAAGTTTGAATACCAGAATATTTGTATTTATTCCCTTTGCCACCTTACCCTTCTGATCCTACTGTTAACTGAGCACAAGTACTTCAGTGAGCTTTGGAAAAGACTTTGGAAAAGATTTGCAATTACTACCCCCTCAAAGAACAATTCATACCACTGAATGTCAACTCTGCAATTTTAACTATCGTCTTCTAAATAAAAACCTTACAAAACCCTCATTTCACCCAGATAAGAGCAAACCTCTTGATATCAAAGACAGGAGCTGTTACACCCTGCAGAACAACCAAGAGCAGCTGTAAAAACATTTGTAAGTTACATAACCTTAACTGGAATCTGCTCGTGTGCTACAACGGATGGCATGAAGAAGTAGTGCAGCGTAGCAGCGACGGCAGAACAGAGACATGCTGCGGGTAACAGCCCAAAGAGCTAATTTAAGAAGCCAACACAGGGTTTTTTTCCTTTTTTTTTTGTTGGACACTAACCCCAAGGTGACAGTCATCTTCAAACAAAAGTTTACTTTTATTCCTCCCCTCACCAAAAGTCCAGTTATATCCTAAATAAATACAAAAGGCCAGTAGTTAGGGGTAACTGGTACTATTCTCTATTTTAGGGTCAATTAGCTGAGGTTTCACTGACCAAAGCACCTACCTAGACATTTCAAGAACTCGAATGCACCATCTGTGTATTCCTAATACCAGCTAAAAACTACAAACCTAGGGTTAAAAGCAACTAATATCAAAGTAAAACCTGTCCCAGTCACTTTGATTTAGACATTAGCTCAAGTGAGGCTGCATCTCTGCAGCCCCACAGCACTGCTCCACGTCATGAGCAATCTGATCTATCTCAGTTAGACATGTTTTCTCAAGAGAAAAGCCTGCCATTAATCAGCTTTGTTGCTTGCACTTGTGTAAAGGAAGAAGAAAGTTATTTTCTATGCATACATCCATACATAGAGGCAGCCATAAAATAAAGACATTTATTTTATCAGCTATCGTAAATAAGGAAGCAGAAAGCTAGTCCTCCTTTATCATCACGACCTGTCTTCATGCTCAATCCCTATTTGATATATAGCGCATTTATCCCAGGAATGTTGAGCAGTACCATGGAAACCATCAAGTGATTTGGGAAATCTCCCTTGTCAGACAGAGTACTTGACCCGTCAGGCCTTGTTTTGAACTATGTTTTACTTGAGCTATGAGAGCACAACTGAAAGTGGACAACTCTACACCAAAATAAAAATCATCCTGCAGTAGTTTATTCCAGTTCTATGAATAAACTAAACTATGCCACTATAATTACATCAGCTCCAGGGACTTTTAGCTGTAACTGCACAGCAGCCAGGCCATGACTTTTTAAACCATTTTCAATTTAACATCAAGACTCGGATTAACCACAAAGCTGAGGTTCAAGATAACTGCTTTTCTGCAAATATCATAAACAGCTCAAGAAATACAGAAGCCAAACAGATGCTGTCAGAGATGCAAAAGAAGAGAGCAAAAGCATTTAGTTCTATTTGGAAAAGCTTAAATGCTTTCCGACTTATGAAGGTATCAAATGTAGTTCTGAGCATGAGGTAACTGGTTAAAAATGATTTATTGGGGAAGAACTGAACCAAAATATAGGTGGGGGAAAGATTTTGCAAACACTTTGCATTTTCCTTCATTAATATACATCTTGAAATACAACCACTATCATATCACTACCTGCAAGCAACCCCTTCCCTCAGCATATCCACCTCACACACTTGGAAGCATTGCAGGGAAAAGGATACTTCTCCTTTCTCAAATAAGTTGTTTACCCAAGATTTACTGTTCCAAGCCAGAATATCTAACATAATCCCTGCTTCATTAGCAGAAACTGGAATTTAGGTCTATAAAAATTCCTTTCAACTACACAATTCCAAGAGGAGAGAGGATAGAAAGAAAAAGAAAAACCTTCCTTCCAAAACAGAAAGCCACTCAGACATTCGTAACAAGTTTCATATATATAAATCTGTAATGGAATAGTGCTACTTTCTCTAGAAAACGCTGCTCCACAGAGATGCAGAGCAAATCCAGAGCCACAACCTTTTCTTCCAGGAGCCCCCAGAACGGTGCACGCCCAGCCCTTTTTAAGGCTTGGAGGACAGTGGTATTGGAGAATACAAGCATCCCTACACTAAACCGAACCTCATGGACAATCTAAACTTCTACGCAATTCCCCGGCAAAGTGAAATACAGAAGATTGAAAAGGAACGCACTGTAGTTAGACATACTGTAAGGTTTAGCATATAGTGCCTATACTCCAGCTACACTTACTGTGCTCTACTCAGAAGCTGGAGAATCTGCTGGAGCACAATGAAGACTGGCACGGATTTGGAGAGAAACGCACGTTTTTGAGTGTTTCTTTGCTCTTGATTTCTATAAGTTATCAGCACTGCTGCGCAGCCTGCTCTCTTCAGAGATACTATTAGTCTGGGAAGGGGGTCGTCTGGATAAACTCTGGCCTTCCCAACATAAATCAGGCATAGGCAGAACTGCCTGACCTGAAACTAAGCTCTGTTGTTTTTATCCTGTGGAGTTCTCCTGTGCATTACTGCCTTGGTTTCCTGTAACATCTGCAAGGCTAAGCTGTCAGTGTTTACGTTGCAGGCGAGTTAGAGGCAAGCCCTGTTAATGTTAAGAGCCTGGGACAGAAGGTATCGCCAGGTTTCCCACTGGACATTTGCAGATCCATGGGCAGCTAACTGGCTGGCTGGCACTGGAAGGAGGAGGTCTCAATCACCTCATGTGGCTCCTTCCCTCCCCCGGCCCCGCTGGTTTATTCCTCCCTTTCCCTCCTCTGCTCCCAGTCACATCCATCTCTCACACTGGCTCTGGAACTTGTCAGACACTCCGGTGCAGCTCTAACTCAATAACAGGCCAGATTAGAGAGTTTAAATGGCTTCTGGAGTGGCCTGATGAGCAGAAGGTCCGGCCCAAGGTTAGTGATGGCAGCAGACAGCTGCAGTAAACAGTCAACTTGCTCTCATTTGGAGCCATATCATCCAACCTTAAAAGTATTCAATAACTGGAAAATTGTAATTATGCAGTTAAATTAGTTGCTTTTTTGAATAACACTTTTTTTGCAAAGCAGCTTTAGATTAATTTTAATTGAAACGCTGTCCATGTACAAAACTGAGGGAGCACTCACTTGAGCTTGCATGCTCACAGAAGCAGCTAACACAATTCCAGCAAACTGATGGATCAACAGCCCAACAGAAACCTGTGGGGCTCCCCAGAGCAGTAACTATGCAGCTCCTGAAGTGGTTAGGGAATCGTGTCATCAGCATTCATTTTTCCATACAGAAAAAAATTGGCACCTCAAGTACTACTTCTTGATAGACTTTCCCCACACACAGACAGAGGTCAACAAGATGCACGTTCAAGCTCTGTGGGACCCCAGGCCTACAGCTCCTGCGGGAATTCTGGAAGGAGCCCCGGGAGCTTCCCTGCCTGTTTTCGCTGACCAGAGCTCAGACTTCTCAAGCCCAAGAGAACCTTGCTCTCCATCTTAGCCATTAAGCAGCTCCCTGCACAACAGGGTGTTATGCAGGTTTGCTCATTTGGGGGCAAGGCTCGGCAGATAAGCAGATAGAGCCGTTCGCCCAACTACTAGGCTACAAGAAAGTCTGTACCACACATCAAAATAAAGATCTGACAGAGAATTAAAGCAAGGTACAGAAAGCATATTGGTCAAGCCAGCATGTGGAACTCTCTGCTTCAGAAACCAACGGGACTGTGAGGAAGTGACCAAGACAACGCACTGAACTTGCACATGCAGGGGAACTGTCCCACCACCTGCGCAAGCCCTGCCTGCAAAACCCACATGAGCAACACTTAAAAAATATACTGCAACTTCTCCTGCCACCAACAGTTAAAACTAATACAAAGCTTCCTCCAACCAGTTCTGCAAAGTCAAATTAAAACTTCAAAAATTACCATCCTACTAAATAAATATTTTGATCACACCAGTTCAAGCAAATCTCCCTTTGTTTTAAGACTGATTCCTTGCTATCTTGGGGAGAGGAGAACAAATCCAAGTGAAACTAGTTAGAGATAAGCAGTAATGGTTTCTTTCATGAAACTTCATGTAGTTTACAAAGTTATCTAGACTACACAGAGCGGTAAGGTTGTTTACCGTATCAGTAGAAGACTTCTGAAAAGCTTTATTCCATCCAGCAATAACTGGCTGTTGGTTCTGCAAGTCTCTTCTCTCGCTGCAGGTGGCCAGCAGCTGACCTTAACAAATCAGCTCAGAAAACCTGAAAAGCCAATTCTGATCCAGCAACATCTGTCACAACCCTCTGCAAGAAGCCTCCACAGAGGGAAGGTCAACTGAGCGCCTCCCTATCTAAACCATTGCCACCATCTTCCAAGCAGCCCAGTAACCTCACACAGGTACAGTCTCTAGCTGTTAACATGTGAAGTCTGCCCACTTCAATGAAGATTTAAGTCAGCCAAAATACTTCAGAACATAAGAGAGCAATTGGCTGGAGTGCTTCTTCCCTTCCCCCTCCCCCCCCCCTCAAATGGCAAGACCCACCACACACAGAGTATGTACCACGGCAACTGTAATTTAAAACACCCTGAAATTAGCCTTAAAAAAACCTACACAAACCATTTAAGTATTTTTCCATCCTAGCATTTACCAAAGCAGAGCAGATCACCAAAACTTAACTCTAATTCAGAGTTCCATGAAAAGAAAATACATTCATATATTTTCCAGTGACAGGAAGAGTTGATTCCATACTGCTTTGAACAGACATAGTGACGAGTTCAGTTTGCATATGGGTAACCATATGCAAGAGTTTGGCTCAACATGATACTACACACTTATAAAAACTGCAGATCCCATCTCCAATAGAGCTGACGCCTCAATATTCCAAAACCACTTAGGCCACTTCTGCATTTGAGGGAAGCCTTCTTCCACAAGCAAGCCCCCTATTACGTTTCCCCAGCACAATCACTTCTGGTTTTGGCACGCACCCCTACTATACTTGCTGTCTTCATTTAAAAACCATCAAGCTGTTTTAATCCCTGATCGTCTGCCAACATGGACCTATCTTGAATGCAAGCAGAGGCTTTAGGCATTAGCGTTCTCTCTTCCACATGAGATGTTATCCCAAATAACAGTTTCACTGGATGGAAATGGAACAGCTCACGACCAAACTTAGGTAATTTTGACTTTAAAATAACCTAAGGAGGAGCTCTGCCTCTTTAAGAAAGCTTGTGCTAAGTGTCAGGGTGTTGACTGGTGTGCTGGAGTTCCCATGCACAGCCAGATGCTGGCCTGCAGCAGGGGCAGAGAATGGAAATTGTTATTCTGAAGATGTGAAGATGGGCTGGATGACAACCTGCAGAGTAAATTAAAATTACAAAGAGCGATACAAAGCCCTGAGAATTGGAACTGCTTTTCTGAAACACAAAATACAAGTCCCGAGTAGCTTTTGTTACCCGGAAAGTAGCAAAGGCTTTTGTTATGGTAAAACATACATGCTTCCAAAATGCTCTCCTGGAAAGAGAGCAAATTAAGGTCAAAAGAAAGCTCTGGGTATATAAACAGGTCTTCTCTCTAAAGGTTACTAGCACAGATCACACACATGCCACAAGCTAAAAGCACAGAAGTAGTTACCACGAGAAGCTGGCACACAGCAACTTCTAACTCCCTGCAACTCACTCATGTACCCCAGTGCAAACACACGGGAGGGAAAAACCCAGCGGAACATCCGAGACCCCATGGAGAGGAGATGGGAGACTGCAGCCTGCTGCTCACATCACTGGCACATCAGGAAAGATCACAAGGGAACAAATAGCACGATGCTGCTTACTCCTAAAATACATACTGCAACAAACTAGCTTTTGTCAGAACAGACACATCAACTTTATTTTTTTATTTTGAACAAAAACATTTGCTCTTGCAGACATACCATTTATTGAAATCCAAGTGTTTAAACAACTCAGGAATTTCACACATCCTTCTAAAGATGAAAAATGCCCTTCAGGTTGCAGACTCAAGGAACTGTTTCACCCCCACCCTGCTCAAAATTTAAAGGACAATGATCTGAACAGTTTTTCTCCCTCTATTTTTTTTCCAGCAGCTGTAGCACTCTATGTATGAGTACCTACAGAATAAGGATGGCAAAAAGCAGGTGAAGTCTAAAAGTCTATAAAAGTCATATGCCAAACATTCAATGTTTAAATTCCATAACCATTATACAGCATGGCATTTAAATGCACCCTTAGTTTATAAGAAACAAATAAACTGAAACAAATTCTTCCTTTGCACCTTTTAAGCTTGAAAGAATAGAAACTGCTTTTACCATTTGAGTAACTTCAGATCAACTGCAGAACTCCAGCTTGACCAAAATTACTGCATATTATAGACACTGAGTAGTCCTCAAGCAGCATGACATAAATGATCTAAAGCATGCTATTTTGAGCTATTAACTTGTACTCTTTCCTTCCCTCCTGCGCCACTTACTTGCCCACCCAATCTAAGACTAAAATTAAGTAAAACGCTTAAGTTACTTCAGCTTTGGCATCACACTAAAAACTCAAACATTACAAATCAAGTATCCTCCCACTGCAAACTGAAGAAACGCCCTCGTCATTCCCTCATAGCAAAAGCCAGTGTTGTGTGCGTTACAAAGATACTGGTTTTGCACCAAGAGGTAACTGTTAAACATCACTTTAAGGAAGTAGAGAATCTCAGTTTGCAGTGAATTTAGCACCAACGTCATTTAAAACGTGTGGAAAGGGCTACGTGTGTATCCCTTACATAGGGGAGCATGTGTGTAAATATGTGTGTGCATACAGCGGGGCAATCTAGTAAGAAAACTGTGCCAAAGAAAACATGGCTAAACACTTGTTCCATAATTTTCAAAGGTTTCAAAGGCAAATGAGTCGAGCACAATGCTTAATCATTATATGTATGTTTTAGTATGAAGATGCAACATGAAATTAGGTTGAACACACACATGAAATCCTGTCTCTGCTGCATTCAGTGATATAACTCCCACTGACCTCAACTGGAATAGATTGTCATCCTGATCAGATAAATATTCAAGTACTTCAAGGATCTCTTTACCCACTTTGCTTAAATTAGGCATCCAGCTTTATAAATAAAAGGCTGTTTGAACTATTTTCCCCCATCAACTTTAACCATACTCTGTTAAATGGTTCTGTTAACTTTTTTAATCACACACTGTCACTTTGTAAACTGAAAGTGTTCAATAATGGGAGATCCCACATTGAAATAAATTCTAGTTCACAGTTCTGCAAAATCTCCTGTTTTTTTTTTCCTAAAAGAAAAAGAAAATCTTAATTTACACTATTTTGGTGTACAAAGATTATTTCACTCCTGCTTTCTACTCCTAATGAAGAATTGAGAATTATCAAACCTTGCCCTTGCTGACTGTACTGTGGGACTCTAGAAAGTTTCAGCTGTTGCATCTTAACTTCAAATCTTAAAATGAGCCGCTTTTTTTTTCTATTGAATAAAATAAAGGTGAAATGAACCAGATTCATTTTACTTATATGATTCAACACTTGCATGCCTTTCTCATTTGTTCCTGTAACAAACAAGTGAGACCAAAATGTATGTTACTTCACAGGACTTCAGCCTTGAAGTAAAAAGTTTACACCTATGTCAATGTTTTTAAAAAGCACACTTTTTGAAATATTAGAAATGTTAACATAGATTTCAAAAATTTTATCCCATTGCCCTAAACCAGACCCCTTCTAATCCAAATCTCTCTCCATTTTCCCTTAAAGCATTATATGGGAAGCAAGACAATAAAAAGCCACACTTCTGCTTTACATTTTTTTTTTAAAAGATCTGTGTCTACAGAAACAAAATAACCTATTTAAAATCAGTTCTAAAGTTTCACTTGCTCATGCAATGATGCCCCCTGCTAGCTCTCAATTACTGCGAGGGCAGGAGTAGAGCTCCACACTCTCACTAATTGCTGTGACTCCTTCTGCTCTCGCTCAGATCAGCTTCCCTGGGCCATGGCACGTTGTCCTGCTCCAAAGCCACTCGCTCCACCCTCCTCGCAGTTCTCCTGCAAACATCCATCCAGCTGCTTTCACCTCTCATACACAGAGCCTGTCAGCTCTCCAAGCACACAACGATCTCTGCTTTAATCAATAATTTGTAAAGTCAACTTGCGCAACAAATTGAAAGCTTTCCCATTATGCAGCGAGCAGCTTCAGTGCTATTAACTGGTGAGAACAGGAGCGTGAGGCTCACCGCTCCAGCTGTACAAGAGCCAGGCCAGAGGAGCTGGTTCCTGCTCTGGGCCCTTCTGCCCTCTCTTCCCCTCCTCACCTCTGCTTAGCCAACAGCTTCCACGGTGTCCTGCCGCTGTAACACAGCTCTGGGGTCCTGCTTGGAGGCACATGAAGCCCAAGCTTGCCCTGCACTCAGCTGCAGAGCCTGGCACAGCCACAGACAAGCAGAGAAAAGAAAAAATACACACAGCAGCCACAAAAGAGGTGGCTCTTCACAGAGCACGAGGGAGGCTTAGTAGATACTGACTCGGACTTGTTAGTGAGCTCGGAAAGCTTAGATCAATTTTCATTAACAGCTATAAAATAAGCTGCAAAGTACAGCAAATAATAGAGCTAAGGATAACCGCAGGTTTAAAACTGATGATACAATATCCATTTTTTATCCATTTCTAGTCGTAGGAACAGCTGAACTGCTTTTGCTGAAACTCAGAAAATTAGCTTGAGGAACAGTTCCAAAAGAAACCAAAACAAAACAAACTGTCCATACTTGGCCTGGAAACTTCAGCCCAAACATTCAGCAGTGTTGTAAGCCGCTCAGAATAAGGTCTTGCGAAGGAAAACTGTATGTGAACTTAATTAAGATGAGCTCTGCCTGTAAGTCACAGGCACCAAATAAGCACCCCTGATTTTCACTAATCAGCAAAACTCCATAGGAAGTAGTTGAGCGACTCTGATAAAAATCAATGAATCAGATAACGATTTGGACATTAAAATGAACCTGGCACTCGCTGTCACTTTAATTCCTAGTAGAGTTTTGCCAAGGGGGCGTCACACAATAGAAATTTCTCAATACCTATTTGTTTAGTTAAGCTCTGATTCTAACCTTCAAACTCCATGCATTATGAAACTACATACACACACAGTACATATATAAAACTATATAATTTTAGCCTACTAAACTAAAACAGTCAGGATTCTGCTGGCATGGAAGTTGAATTTTGTGCCCTTCTGAATGGAAAGGCCTCTTCTATACTCACATAAAATTACGAATCCCCCCAAAACTGTTGTTCCAGCACCTTTTCAAAAGCACAGAATAATTCTAAGATAGACGGATATTAAAAAGAATGTTGTAGACTGATGTGATGTTCTTTTGACCAAGCACTCTGGAGCAGTAAGTAGTTACATTCATACTTCTTACAGCAACTACCACTAAATTCAGCACCTGCAAAACTAATATCTGACTACACTAGAAAGCAGCGAATATGGAAAAAGAAATCTGATACTGAGCTGGCACACAGAAGACGTGAAAGACTTAAATAGAAAAGTTCATGTGAAGACTGTCAATAGACTCTATATTTAGGAACTACTCTTGATATAAGTATATACTAAGACAAAAACTTCAAGTCTAAGGATACAAAAGGTCAATTTTTTAAGAATTAAAGACCAAATGTTCCACTCCATAAACTAAAAACAGTTACTTAACATAGAAAAAAATTAAACAGTCCATTTTTCATGGAACTGTATTAGAATGTTAAAAAACTTTCAATCTTCTCTAACTCCTGTATTTTTCAGAACTGTAACCTTGCTAAACAGAATCTATTAACAGTGTTCCCTGATAAGATTATACCTAAGAATTAAACCAAAATACATTATATAAAATATCCTCGTTTTTCATTTGGGAAAAAATGCAAAAGAATAACAAAAAAATCTTATCTAGGAAGATCATAGCTGCAAGTGATATTGAGTACAAAAGGGATAACAAGATAGGGAACTACAAAGGAGGAAGTAGCAATCAATCATATGGAATACAGGAAACCAGCATAAACTCAAGCCATAGGACTGTCACTGCACTTACAAACATTTATGAAAGTAGTAGTAAAAGTAAACCATTCTAAAATTTTTGAAGGATGTTTTCCTCTTGGGAGCAAAGACAACCTAATGTTTGTTAGTATGAGAATAAAACTCTCTAAGCTCTTTAACTCCATTTATTTTTACTATTCTGAAATATTTTATGTATGATGTAAAACATTCAAAGTTTAACATTTGAAGCGAGCCAGACGAATTTAAATAATCTCAAAACTAAACCTTCAGTCAAGCTTATGGGCCCTTCGTGTAACATTTCCACAAAAGCCTGGTCTGAACACGGCACTTGGTTTCCAGTGAAGAACAAGCTCCCGCTCTCAAGGGCTGACAGGGGATCATACTACTGTTAATGCTCCCTTTGGAAGTCCAAACCACATACTCGAAAGTCATTTTATAAGCATCTTATTCCAGTACCCTTCACCATTCCCACCATAATCCTCTGTTCCAAGGAGATCCTTATAACCCTCCACAGCCCATGGCTGTCAGATATTTGGACAAGCCTCCAGGCCCTCAGTTGTATGAGTCTGAATTTTCTCTACAGACAGACAATTTAATTTGGACTATTTAATTAGTGTAATTAAAACTAATTTCATTAGTTTTGTTCTCTGTATATGGAAATAAGTCTGGGGTTACCCATCTCTTCCCAAAAGGATTCTCAGTCTTGAGAAGGTCACAGAAATACACCAGAAAATGCTTATTCCTTCCAGCTGCACATGACATGTTTGGGAGAGAGAGAAGGGGGGGAGGTATATTTGCTTTATAACCAAATGGACCAAATTAGTTGTGCTAAATAAAAACAATAAACTGTATGCTAGAAGTAATTTTTCTTTCCTTACTCCTGTTCAACATTTTCCCATGCTTGTTCACCCCCAGACATATATACGTATATACACAGACGCCTCCATTATATATATATATGTATATAAAATGGAAATATGTATATTTACTCCTATCATGATAAGTAATATTGATTTCAACATCAAATTGTTTTCAAAAATGAAGCTAACTGCATGTCTACTAAAAGACTATGTGCTGCTATAGTCTTTAAAAACAATTTGCCAAGTTATTAAGACACAATTACCAATTCTTAAAATGTTAAAATAATACTTCCTCTGCCAAATTTCTTTAAGTCAAACAGTGTTAGGATTGTTCTCTTAATCACAAAATCCTGCTGTTCACCGGCACATTTTTTGGCTGCTCATATTCAAAAGATTTGTAACCTAGAAAACAACAAAATGCAGAACAGCTAAAAAACAAATCCAAAAAAAAAAAAAAAATCTAACTTCAAACCATACTATTTTTTTATAGTTTTAAGTGTGTGGAGTTGTCTTTATTAAAGGGAAAAAAAAGTAATTGGGTCATCAGTATTTCCTATTCAGCTTTTAAATAATAAAGTAAACTGGACCCTATCTTAAACAGCAAACACACAGGAAACCTGCAAACTTAACTGAGGAACACATTACTAATTTATGTATCTGACATTAGGTAGGCTCTCCTGAGTTTTTATGCAAAACTGACACAGAATATTATACCACACACAAAAATAAGCTGAATCTTAGTGAGTCACACAACTCTGCTCCTTCCTTACGCCCAAATCCCTTAAGTTACAGTTCAATATCACTGAGACAGTGACTTACTAGTCACAGGTAAGTGCTTTCTCCTGGTGGTGATGTATCACACAGCTAAATTAAGGGATTTTGGTGGTATGAAACAGCATTACACCAAAAATAACACACTTTTAACAATATTACCTGTCTACAGGCTTCAAACAACACTACTTAGAAGCTTGGGAAAGAGTGTTACACAATCCA
This sequence comes from Nothoprocta perdicaria, assembly GCF_003342845.1. Taxonomy (NCBI): domain Eukaryota; kingdom Metazoa; phylum Chordata; class Aves; order Tinamiformes; family Tinamidae; genus Nothoprocta; species Nothoprocta perdicaria. Next base: position 3,457,019 of record NW_020455799.1, read on the forward strand.
ATTTGGCCATTTTCATGATAAACACACAGCGTTCCCTAGATAAAAGGAAAAACAAACCATCTACCCAGTAAGATAGCTGTTAAATTAAATGATTAGTTCTTTTGGAAGATCTTTTCCCACAGCAAAATAGCACATAACTATTTAGGGCCAGTCTGAGCAACCTATCTTGGAGTTTGGTCATATTTTTATTTTCCCTGAAACAAGGAGACTAGACAATAACCATAGAAAAGATCAAACAGTTTACAGCAGTAAAATGAAAAACTTTTTCCCCATCTAAAAAAAAAAAAAAAAATTCTTCAAGCTACAAATATATGTGTTTAACCATTCATCTGAATTTTCCCCCAAAAAGCAGAGGCTTAGCTCTAACTTCAGAAACACACAGAGCACCCTTAGGCATTAGCATTAGTTTAATGATACACTTTCCTTTTTCAGCCCCTCCCTGGCCATGCTGGCTGTTACTTTACTGATGACACAACACTGGCAACTCTTCAGCATCACAACTACTTACAGTTTCATATAACAATATATTTCTGGAGAATAAGCATTATTTCCAGAAGCTCTTTTGTTTTGGGAGGTGGAGTGGGGATTTTTAATGGGGAGAAACGAAGAGAAGGAGTCCAACAGAAGGAGAGAAAAGCATCGTAAGTTACATTCATCTCATAGCAGCAAAACATCACCTAGCTACGTTCTGGACCACGCAAATTCTCAGGTTAATCAAACATCACAAATCCACGGGAGAAAATATGCAGAAGTGTCCTGCTTGACTTTCTGGTAAACTGGCTAACTGGGGCAGTCACTAGTGGGATTTTCTTTTGCTAATTCATAAAAGGGATTCTGTAGTTTGCCCACAACTTAAATTCTGAAATACAGGGTTGGAGCACAGGCCTGTAAACTCTAAGCACAAAGACAGATGTTGTTTGCCATTAAGAATTTAAGGTAATTCGAACTTCTATAAAGCTCTGAATAACTGAAAACACTCACCTGATGGTTTAGGGCCTCAAATTCCCAAATGCTCGAGCTACCAAAGCTACACTGAACTTCCCTGTAGTTCAAGGATACAGCTTTAAAACTGCCCTCCAAACTGTAAGATTTAATTGTACAGAAGAAAAAAAAAAGCAGTAATAAAGTCCCAGTTGAGCAAAGAATGTAAACTTGGACATTTTACTTATTTAAACTGGATTACTTCTTGCATAAGTATGTGTGCTTAAGTATGTTCTGCAGAACGGGGACCAAAACACCTCCTGAAGAAGTCAGGGAACGTCACTACACGTGCTGTTCACCGAGGCCTTCTACAAGGTATCAGCAGCACTGCTACAAAGACCACAGCTGAACAAAATACAGTGTCTAAACATCACGGGTTAATAGTCTTTTGCTACTAAGAATATAAAGAGATTGAGCCAAACCAAGAGCAGAAAGTTATTTTCTCATCTCAAGCAAGCGATTCTGGTTAGGAACTAACGCAAGCATTCCGGCTTCCTCAGAGTCAACCGGCTGAGCAATGCAGGAGAGCGCCGGCCAGGGAGAGCCCCTAAGGAAGCAGCAGGAGCCGCCGGCTCCCTGCACAGGCAGCGGGGCGCAGAGGGTGCGCGGGGAGGCGCTTCCCGCCCCGTTTGTTCGCATTCAACAGCGTTTCTGCTAAGGCACCGCCGTGCCCGACGCTGTCCCTGCGCACACTCCTAACACTCGGGAGTCCCCAGCTATCAAACGTGGCTGTAAAATCTCTGGAAATGAGGAAAGTCCCAACGGCAGCTGCTGGATGCGCAGGGCTGCGGTTAAGCCGGGTCGCACCCGAACCGGGCCGCTCTGCTGCGCACCGAGGCGTCTTTCCACCACCACGTGACGCGGCTTAACAAAACCCGAGCCCGGGACCAGCGCCGGCTTGCGCAGCCCCTCCGCCGAGCTGAGCAGCAGTAACTACAGCAGCTTCGGGCTTCTCGTGCGTTTCTCTCTCAAACGGCGCAACACACGCACAGCTTCCACTTGACGTTTAGCGGCGCGCAAGGGTAGAGGTGGCTGTTTCCGTAGTTTTCTCACAGACGCTGTCTTCCCAGACTTAACCCTCGGCTCAATACGTACACACACTTATACATACACACACGTATATATGTATAATATAGATTTATATATACACTTTTCCCCCCTGTCTCTGCAAGGGGGCGAGCCTACAACCCCCCTCCCTCCCCGCGTGCCCGACCCGCACCCCACTGATCGGGGGGCGGGTTTGGGGGCAAACCCGATGTCCAAAGGCAGGGAAGTGGATCCCAAACAAAGCCCCCCCCAAACCCCCCCGTCCCGGTGCCACGCGGGACCCGGCGCCCCGGGCGGCGCGCGCGGTACCTTTGAGCTGCGGCAGCGGCGCGAGCTCCACGGCGCTGCCCTGCCCGCGGAACTGCGAGGAGCCCTGCGAGCGCTTCTGCCGCTGCGCCTTGCGCACCGACTTCCGCGTGAAGCCGTCCACCTTCTCGGCGGCGGAGATGGCCGCCGCCATGGCTGCGCCGCGGGGCCCGCGCGCATAGAGCGGCCGCGCGCGGCGGGCGGGACGGCGCTCCCCGGCACGGCGGGGGAAAGAGAAAAATATGGGGGGAAAAAGGGGGAAAAAAAAAATAAACAAAAACGCGGACGCGCTGCCCAGTTCCTGCTTCCTCGGGATTTCCTCTCCGCGCCGAGCTGGCTCCAGGGGGAGCAGGAGGGAAAAGAAAATTATATATATATTTATATATATATATATATCTCAGGGAGACAAGCCCGGGAGCAACTTCGCCCCGCGGGGCGGGCACAC